>NW_017307954.1:224981-230256 GCF_000935625.1 Nanorana parkeri | reverse complement strand
CTTCCTTACCTGCGCTGTTAAGAGATTTTAACGAAAATTTCCGCCTTTCTGACCCGAATCCCGAAAAATAAAATAACGAAAAACCTGAAACAAAACAAAATGAATTGAACCAAATTTTTTGCTGACGAACATGTCTTTTTCCTGGACTAGACACATGCGATTCGTTTTGGAAAAAAAAAAATTTCTGACAAATTTTCGTTTTTTCGAAGATTCGGATGTATCTCAGAATGTATATACAGAAATGACGAATGAAAACAAATCCGAATTTCCGAAAACGAAATTGCGGATGAAATTCGTTAGCGGTAGTCAGTACGCATTTTCGTTTGTGGACACATTTTTATTGCAGCAAAGTGACATTTAAAAAAAAAAAAACATGTTAAATGTCACTTTGCTGCAACGAAACGAACACAACGAAGCCGAAATGAAAACTTGTACAGATTACCACTAACGAATTTCGTCCGAATCCCAAAACAAATTGACTTTCAGACTCGAATCCCGAAAACCGAAATAACGAAGAATCCGAAACAAAACAAAATGAATTGAACCAATTTTTTTTGCCGGTGCACATGTCTTTTTCCTAGACTGAGATGCCAGCGCAGTGATGACGCAATCATGGAAACCCTGGTGTCTGTTCAGTTCTTGACTGTATTTGTAAATGTCTGACACAGATCAGCCCCTGTGGCAGCCTCTCACCTTGTGGCTTGCTACAAAATGACAATGTTGCAGTCTGATTATCGGGTGGAGAGGAGACTGAGCAAATGCTTCCTGCTGCCTGCAGCAGACCGATGACATAATCTCAGCCTAGGCAAAGTCACTGAACTGGAACTCAAGGACAACTTTTTAGTGATGAAAGGTAAAGCTTTTTTGAAAAATAATACTGGTATTTTGTATTGTAACATGTCAGTTTTTTAAGTTAAATAATAGTAAAATAAAAGAAAGAAATCCTAAAAAGAAAACTACTGCAGCCATCCCATTTAAGAAATGGTAAACTGTAATATATATATATATATTTTTTTATATTTTTGTTTTTGCGTTTAAGTATGACATTGAACCATGATGCGTGTCTCTTTAGTCCAGTATTTAAGGTTCTCTTACATGGGAAATTATACAAATTATACAAAGCTTTTAATGCAGATATGGAGACAGCAGTGAATCTCCATTTCCAGCACTGAATGAAAATGTGCTAAATCACCTTGTGACATTGAGGCTTCTCTTCTAGAAAAGTTAGCACTATACCCTTATCACTTACATGCCAATAAGACAGCCACGTATATGTGAAGTCAGCAGGATTTGAGATAACTACAGGATTATATCATATAGTTTAACATAGGAAGTACACATTATAACCTTGCTAAGGCTCTGACTCTTGGACTTAATGACCGTGGAACATAATGCTAACAAATCATGACTAAGGGGATTTGCCCAGTGATTTTAGCCTAGCCCACGTCAGAAACCCCAGAATAAAAGACACAAAGTGCATGACATGGGTTTAAATTTGTCACATTTTTAGTAAAAAAATTATAGACATAAAAACATTACATTTAAAATACGTAATCAATGTATTTTTTAATGCAATTAGTATAAGTGCAAGAATCTGTTTTGATACCTGTTTTTTAATCCACTATATGGTTCAATGGAAGATGGATGGGCAGTACTCTGAGTCAGTCAGATTTATTGCTCGCACATATGCTGACTATAGGCCTCTGGTTCTCAACTGGTGGGTCGTGACCCAAAAGTGGATCACAACCCTGTGTTCAGTTCCTTTAACTGCACTAAGTGAGAGGCTCCTCAGCCTCCCCCTAGTGCACCACTATCATTTCTGGTACTGGGCAGCCATTCAAAATATGCTGCCCAGTGCTGAGTGTCAGTTTGAGGTGGGGTAGCTTTGGGGGTATGGCCGTGAGGGAGCTAGATCCATACGTGCATTGCTTACAGCTCCCTTGCGTGTCCCATAGCTGGCTGGGCCGGAGAGACATGGCATTCTGGCTCCTGGCACCTCTACAGGGCACACAAGGGAGTGCAATTAACACACTCAGGGCCGTCTTTAACGCAGGGCAAAGAGGGCACTTGCCCCGGGCCCAATAAAGGTTGTGGGGCCCGAAGCATCTGCCCCTTGAGCACGCTGCCCGCAGAAAATTGCTGATCGGATCGCATAGTATAATACGTTATGGCAGTGGCCGCATACGGCAATGCCATAACGTATTGTCCTATGCGATCTGCACGATCGCATCCTAAAGGTAGCTCGGCCCCCGCCCGCATAGCGTGACATGTCACGGGCTTCCCTGGAGGACGTGAGGCGGTGCGGACAGGTGCCTCACTCACGTCCAGGACATCCGGAAAGAGGCAGACTGGCACGAGGCGAGGACTGACTGAGGCAGGTAGGTGAGAAAATGAAAAAGGAGAAATATAAAGGAGATATACAAATTGTATATCTCCCTGAAAAGCTCACTCCATTTCTGTTCTGTCCTTCATATATATGTGAATAACATGATTGATAGAATTACAATTCATGATAGTAGAAAGCCATGATTAGACATAATTAACATGATTAGATAATCAGACTTAACAGAGACATGATTGTTGGTAATTTGACATGATACAGCATTTTTGAAGGTTTAACAGAGGAGGAGCCTAGTTTTCTCTCAACGTTTTGTGCTTAGGGGCGCTGTAATGGATGCGGTATATATTCTTCAGGAGAGGGAGGTTGTCATTCAAATGGGTCAGTGTGTGTGTGCATCTCTGCAGGGCCGTCCAGGCACAGCACCTGGGTCACAGTCACCGAAGCAGATGAGGGGAGAGAGGCCCAGACCACGAATCCCACCCGGAGCAGCATAAACTGAGAGGCATCGAGGGTAGCCAAAAGTCCTGCAACTGCTTATTTCCCCGACCAGAACCGAGGGGTGTCCGTCCTCCTCTCACTGGGGAGCCCCCAGCATGTTGCACAGTCGCCCCGGGCTGCACATTTGAATGACAACCTTCCCTCTCCTGAAGAAGCGCCCATAAGCGCGAAACGTTGAGAGAGAACTAGGCTCCTCCTCTGTTAAACCTTCAATAACGCTGTATCATGTCAAATTAGCAACAATCATGTCTCTGTTAAAGGGGTTCCAAACCCTCCGTTTTTTTTTGCTTATATCTACTGCTAGCAAGCAGTAGATATAGGCAAGAAGTGTAACAAAAAACGTTTGAAATCATTTTAAACTAACCTCGTTATCGCTGCTCGCTCCAGCGCCAAGAATCTGGAACTGCTCGTACGGCCACAAAGGATCTTGGCGCGGGCGCATGCGCAGTTCCGATTCTCAGCCGGGAGACGAGCAGAGACGCAAGGTAAGTCTATGGACGCGTGCACCCGCATGCAGACACCGCTGGATCGGAGGGACAGAGCAGTCAGCGTGGATCGGAGTGACGTCACACCGCTGGAGGGACACATGAAAACATGGGGAAAGAAGAGGAAGACCAGAATAAGAGACATCATTTGAGGTAAGTGCTAACATTTACATGGGGGGGAGGGAAACATTTTTTTGCCTTTAATATCACTTTAAGTCTGATTATCTAATCATGTTAATTATGTCTAATCATGGCTTTCTACTATCATGCATTGTAATTCTATCAATCATGTTATTCACATATATTGAAGGACAGAACAGAAATGGAGTGAGATTTTCAGGGAGATATACAATCATGTTGTCATTTTTTACATTTTTTTTTTCTTGGTGGGGGGCCCAAGAAAATGTTTGCCCAGGGTCCGATCAATATTAAAGACGGGCCTGAACACACTGTACCATACAATCGCACCTACTGCACATTCTGGTGTGGGAGGTAAGTTGTGTAATTTTGAATGGCACACCAAATGCATCTCCCGCCCACAGTTCGATCAGGTTGTACCGCAATACCATGCATTCTAGTGAGGCGCAACTTGGGTCGCAACCTAATGACCAAGGACAAATTTGGGTCCTGAGGTTACACCGGTTGAGAACCACTGCTATAGACAATATATCAGAAAAAGATAGGAGGGGTTACCTCGTTAGTTTGCTGTTGCCCCGGCGGTAACTTTAGTTAGGTTAGGTCACCTACTTGACTGTAATGACTGCAGGTTTGTGTAAATCTCAGCTGGGTAAAATTACAAAGCCTTTGGCAAGTATAAAAGCTCCAATGTATAAATGGTAATAATTTATCTGCTTGTCTGGAGTTGACCTTTAAACAGGAAGAGATTTTTGAAGGTAATGTAATTGAATGTAAGCAATTTACAGAGTTCTTTCCATCAGCTGTCTATGCGGCTCAGTAAAGCACCACTGACTTGGAGAAAGAGTCCAGAAAGTTCTACAAATGATTGGCTATACTTTTCCAGAACTTGTTGGTTTCTTGGTAACTGTCTCTAGATTTATACCACCCATCCTTAGTTAATAATAGGGGAACACTATGTCAACAGTTCAGCGAGTGTTGGGTAGAGTTTAGTACAGAGTAGATGTGTATTGGAGTTGCTAGATTGGGTTAGCTGCTTTCAAACTGGTCAACTGAGCAGAGAAAGCCAACCACACTCCTAACTCTAAAGGTGCCCATACACCTTACGATTATCGGACAAAACTTTTCGTCCGATGATCGAATAGTCGTACGATTTTCGTACAGCAGTCCCATCCTGCCCCGATGATCGCAAAACTAATTTAGCCGTAATTAACGAAAAGCACCTGGACAAAATGCGGTAATTGATTTGCCGTATTTTCGTTAGCGCAAGCGCAGTGTAGATCGTACAACTTATGACTGACGGAAACGCTAGCAACCTTACGACAATCGTACGATATAGCACAATTTTCAAACATGCTTGACCGTCAAAAGTCGTACGATTCTACAGTACTGTCGGTCGGACACTGCAATGCACACATACGATTATCGGCCGAAAAGTCAAACGCATACGAAAATCGTACGATAATCGTAAGGTGTATGGGCACCTTAATGTTCTATTGTTATTTTTTCTCAGTTCTATAGACAATTAGGACCTTGAAAACATGTTTTGCTCATCAAAATGTATAGTTTACAGCTGAACACCAGCCAAAACCAGTATTTTCTAAATACAAAAGTCATGTATATTGATAGTAAAAAATGTAGATCCGCGCTTTATGGGTGCCCTGATTTAATATCCTAATATCAAAGCAGCTGCGCTCTCAACCCTGGGGTCAAATTAGATAAAGTGTGAATTGTGCAGCGCTAAAACCTAAAGTGCATAATATAAATATATAAATATATATAATTAAATATATAAATATATATAAATTAGATAATA
>NW_017307954.1:213480-222729 GCF_000935625.1 Nanorana parkeri | reverse complement strand
TTAAGTATGACATTGAACCATGATGCGTGTCTCTTTAGTCCAGTATTTAAGGTTCTCTTACATGGGAAATTATACAAATTATACAAAGCTTTTAATGCAGATATGGAGACAGCAGTGAATCTCCATTTCCAGCACTGAATGAAAATGTGCTAAATCACCTTGTGACATTGAGGCTTCTCTTCTAGAAAAGTTAGCACTATACCCTTATCACTTACATGCCAATAAGACAGCCACGTATATGTGAAGTCAGCAGGATTTGAGATAACTACAGGATTATATCATATAGTTTAACATAGGAAGTACACATTATAACCTTGCTAAGGCTCTGACTCTTGGACTTAATGACCGTGGAACATAATGCTAACAAATCATGACTAAGGGGATTTGCCCAGTGATTTTAGCCTAGCCCACGTCAGAAACCCCAGAATAAAAGACACAAAGTGCATGACATGGGTTTAAATTTGTCACATTTTTAGTAAAAAAATTATAGACATAAAAACATTACATTTAAAATACGTAATCAATGTATTTTTTAATGCAATTAGTATAAGTGCAAGAATCTGTTTTGATACCTGTTTTTTAATCCACTATATGGTTCAATGGAAGATGGATGGGCAGTACTCTGAGTCAGTCAGATTTATTGCTCGCACATATGCTGACTATAGGCCTCTGGTTCTCAACTGGTGGGTCGTGACCCAAAAGTGGATCACAACCCTGTGTTCAGTTCCTTTAACTGCACTAAGTGAGAGGCTCCTCAGCCTCCCCCTAGTGCACCACTATCATTTCTGGTACTGGGCAGCCATTCAAAATATGCTGCCCAGTGCTGAGTGTCAGTTTGAGGTGGGGTAGCTTTGGGGGTATGGCCGTGAGGGAGCTAGATCCATACGTGCATTGCTTACAGCTCCCTTGCGTGTCCCATAGCTGGCTGGGCCGGAGAGACATGGCATTCTGGCTCCTGGCACCTCTACAGGGCACACAAGGGAGTGCAATTAACACACTCAGGGCCGTCTTTAACGCAGGGCAAAGAGGGCACTTGCCCCGGGCCCAATAAAGGTTGTGGGGCCCGAAGCATCTGCCCCTTGAGCACGCTGCCCGCAGAAAATTGCTGATCGGATCGCATAGTATAATACGTTATGGCAGTGGCCGCATACGGCAATGCCATAACGTATTGTCCTATGCGATCTGCACGATCGCATCCTAAAGGTAGCTCGGCCCCCGCCCGCATAGCGTGACATGTCACGGGCTTCCCTGGAGGACGTGAGGCGGTGCGGACAGGTGCCTCACTCACGTCCAGGACATCCGGAAAGAGGCAGACTGGCACGAGGCGAGGACTGACTGAGGCAGGTAGGTGAGAAAATGAAAAAGGAGAAATATAAAGGAGATATACAAATTGTATATCTCCCTGAAAAGCTCACTCCATTTCTGTTCTGTCCTTCATATATATGTGAATAACATGATTGATAGAATTACAATTCATGATAGTAGAAAGCCATGATTAGACATAATTAACATGATTAGATAATCAGACTTAACAGAGACATGATTGTTGGTAATTTGACATGATACAGCATTTTTGAAGGTTTAACAGAGGAGGAGCCTAGTTTTCTCTCAACGTTTTGTGCTTAGGGGCGCTGTAATGGATGCGGTATATATTCTTCAGGAGAGGGAGGTTGTCATTCAAATGGGTCAGTGTGTGTGTGCATCTCTGCAGGGCCGTCCAGGCACAGCACCTGGGTCACAGTCACCGAAGCAGATGAGGGGAGAGAGGCCCAGACCACGAATCCCACCCGGAGCAGCATAAACTGAGAGGCATCGAGGGTAGCCAAAAGTCCTGCAACTGCTTATTTCCCCGACCAGAACCGAGGGGTGTCCGTCCTCCTCTCACTGGGGAGCCCCCAGCATGTTGCACAGTCGCCCCGGGCTGCACATTTGAATGACAACCTTCCCTCTCCTGAAGAAGCGCCCATAAGCGCGAAACGTTGAGAGAGAACTAGGCTCCTCCTCTGTTAAACCTTCAATAACGCTGTATCATGTCAAATTAGCAACAATCATGTCTCTGTTAAAGGGGTTCCAAACCCTCCGTTTTTTTTTGCTTATATCTACTGCTAGCAAGCAGTAGATATAGGCAAGAAGTGTAACAAAAAACGTTTGAAATCATTTTAAACTAACCTCGTTATCGCTGCTCGCTCCAGCGCCAAGAATCTGGAACTGCTCGTACGGCCACAAAGGATCTTGGCGCGGGCGCATGCGCAGTTCCGATTCTCAGCCGGGAGACGAGCAGAGACGCAAGGTAAGTCTATGGACGCGTGCACCCGCATGCAGACACCGCTGGATCGGAGGGACAGAGCAGTCAGCGTGGATCGGAGTGACGTCACACCGCTGGAGGGACACATGAAAACATGGGGAAAGAAGAGGAAGACCAGAATAAGAGACATCATTTGAGGTAAGTGCTAACATTTACATGGGGGGGAGGGAAACATTTTTTTGCCTTTAATATCACTTTAAGTCTGATTATCTAATCATGTTAATTATGTCTAATCATGGCTTTCTACTATCATGCATTGTAATTCTATCAATCATGTTATTCACATATATTGAAGGACAGAACAGAAATGGAGTGAGATTTTCAGGGAGATATACAATCATGTTGTCATTTTTTACATTTTTTTTTTCTTGGTGGGGGGCCCAAGAAAATGTTTGCCCAGGGTCCGATCAATATTAAAGACGGGCCTGAACACACTGTACCATACAATCGCACCTACTGCACATTCTGGTGTGGGAGGTAAGTTGTGTAATTTTGAATGGCACACCAAATGCATCTCCCGCCCACAGTTCGATCAGGTTGTACCGCAATACCATGCATTCTAGTGAGGCGCAACTTGGGTCGCAACCTAATGACCAAGGACAAATGTGGGTCCTGAGGTTACACCGGTTGAGAACCACTGCTATAGACAATATATCAGAAAAAGATAGGAGGGGTTACCTCGTTAGTTTGCTGTTGCCCCGGCGGTAACTTTAGTTAGGTTAGGTCACCTACTTGACTGTAATGACTGCAGGTTTGTGTAAATCTCAGCTGGGTAAAATTACAAAGCCTTTGGCAAGTATAAAAGCTCCAATGTATAAATGGTAATAATTTATCTGCTTGTCTGGAGTTGACCTTTAAACAGGAAGAGATTTTTGAAGGTAATGTAATTGAATGTAAGCAATTTACAGAGTTCTTTCCATCAGCTGTCTATGCGGCTCAGTAAAGCACCACTGACTTGGAGAAAGAGTCCAGAAAGTTCTACAAATGATTGGCTATACTTTTCCAGAACTTGTTGGTTTCTTGGTAACTGTCTCTAGATTTATACCACCCATCCTTAGTTAATAATAGGGGAACACTATGTCAACAGTTCAGCGAGTGTTGGGTAGAGTTTAGTACAGAGTAGATGTGTATTGGAGTTGCTAGATTGGGTTAGCTGCTTTCAAACTGGTCAACTGAGCAGAGAAAGCCAACCACACTCCTAACTCTAAAGGTGCCCATACACCTTACGATTATCGGACAAAACTTTTCGTCCGATGATCGAATAGTCGTACGATTTTCGTACAGCAGTCCCATCCTGCCCCGATGATCGCAAAACTAATTTAGCCGTAATTAACGAAAAGCACCTGGACAAAATGCGGTAATTGATTTGCCGTATTTTCGTTAGCGCAAGCGCAGTGTAGATCGTACAACTTATGACTGACGGAAACGCTAGCAACCTTACGACAATCGTACGATATAGCACAATTTTCAAACATGCTTGACCGTCAAAAGTCGTACGATTCTACAGTACTGTCGGTCGGACACTGCAATGCACACATACGATTATCGGCCGAAAAGTCAAACGCATACGAAAATCGTACGATAATCGTAAGGTGTATGGGCACCTTAATGTTCTATTGTTATTTTTTCTCAGTTCTATAGACAATTAGGACCTTGAAAACATGTTTTGCTCATCAAAATGTATAGTTTACAGCTGAACACCAGCCAAAACCAGTATTTTCTAAATACAAAAGTCATGTATATTGATAGTAAAAAATGTAGATCCGCGCTTTATGGGTTTAAATATATATAAATTAAACGGTATGAAAATCTATAATATTCAGTGTCTATCTATTTAAATACTTATAAATAAAAGTGTATCCACAGTGTAAAATATATAGTATCAAAATAATATACAATATCAAAAAATTACAATATATAATATTTTCACTCTTTGTGTTTTTCAATAATAAAGTGATAAAGTGATAAGTTAGTGTCAAAGCATTTCTGTGAACAGCTGATGACAAAAAGTCCCAAATTAGAAAACCGTGATATGATTTAAAATTGGATCCAATGAACACTTCAAGCAAATATCTCCAGTTGGTGCATCAGTAGGTGAATTCTTCCCATACCACGGTGTTTTCAAACTGTCCCCTTTCGGGTGTGTACTCACCCCACAGTTGAGGTAATGCATCACAAATTCCAAGTTAGAGGGTCCGCATCTCAAATGTTTTCTCTTGATAACATTGCATCCGTTATCGATTTAGATAAAAAAGAGAAACCTCCTCATGGTGTAGTATGCATAAACGTTTATTAATATAAAAACATATAGTCACTCACATTTAAAAACGAAGAAACCGGCAGGTGTAGTGTAGCATCTCACTCTTCTGCTACTTCCTGGTATAGCGTGGTATCGAATTAGGATAGACCCGCAGCGACGCGTTTCGTCATACAAGACGTCCTCAGGAGGTCATAGGTCTATCCATTCAAACCACGCTAGAGCTTTTATAGCCCATATTCTAGTTCCTTCTAACAAATGACCACTAGATGTCCTCGTGGTCCATTGTTTCAGTATTTATTTAAAGGATAGTAGATTTATCTCTATTCAATCTTGTCTATAATCACTAGCAGTGTGATCTTTATAGTAATCCTATTCTACCGTGAACATTATAGAAGGATCTATTAATTAGCATATATATATATATACATACACACATATATACATATACATCACACATATAGAAATATAATTAAAATTAAAAACAGTAAAAATGAAATAAAATCATCAGTATTATAATTCATATTGGAAAATGTATTAAAAATATTAAAAATATTAAAAGCGGGCAAAGGAAGGGAAGGATTGACATATCAGCTATTTATTGGTTAAAAAGCAGTTTAAATCAAATTCTATATTTAATCCTTTAGGAGCCATGGTGTCAAGTAAAAAAATCCATTTTGATTCATTTTGTGATATCTTTTGTATAAGGTTAGTGCCTCTCCAGTGTCTTTCCACTTTGTCTATTCCCACAACCTTAAGTAATGTTGGGTCACAGTTGTGGAAAATTTTAAAGTGTTTGGAGAGGCTATGATTGTTGTATCCCTTTTTTATATTATTGACATGCTCTTCCAGTCTGTGTTTCAGCTGCCTAGAAGTTCTTCCCACATATTGCAACCCACAGGGGCATTCCAGGAGGTAGGTCACGTATCTGCTGTGACATGACACAAACTTCCTAATTTTATAATTTTTGTTTGTGGTATTGGACCTGAATTCTGTAATCTTTTTCCTTGTACCTGTAGTTCTACAACTAATACAGTATTTACATGGGTAGAAGTCTATACCATCGAATAGGGTAATTTTCTCTTTAGGTGGATCAATAACATTTTTAACCAGTCTTTGTCTTAAATTCGGTGCTCGTCTATAGACTATTTTAGGTTTCTCGGGGAGGATTGGGCCTAGGGTTCGATCTCTTTTTAATATGTGCCAATGTTTAGTAAGGATGTTTTCTACCTGTTTGTATTGTGCTGAAAAATTCGTGATAAATAAGAGAGGTGGAGGAATTTTTGATCTTATAATTGGTTTTAACAATTCTAATCTGTCTCTCTTCCGTACACATGTCTGTGTTTTTCCTAACTCATTGATACTATACCCTTTTTCCTTATATCTTTCTACTAGGATTTCGGATTGTTCCACAAAGTCTTCATCCCTTGTGCAATTACGTTTAATTCGGGTAAGTTTCCCCTTTGGTATTCCTTTTAACCACATTGGATGATGGCAGCTAAAAGTCGGGATATATCCATTCCTGTCTGTTGCTTTAAAATAAGTTTTAGTTATAAATTGATAATCCTGTATGGAAATATCAAGATCTAAAAATTGGACATTGATGGTGCTAATAGTGTAGGTAAAAGAGAGATTATATTCATTGGAATTAAGAGATCCTAGATATATTTGAAGCGAATCCACATCTCCCTCCCATACAACTAGGATGTCATCTATAAACCTTTTCCACAGTTTAATATTATGGACATTTTTCCCAAAGACATAGATTTCCTCCCACTTGGCCATATAAAGGTTGGCCAAACTGGGTGCAAATTTTGCGCCCATTGCCACTCCCCTTTTTTGCAGATAGTATATACTGTTGTACCAAAATAAGTTTTTGGACATGGCAAACTCTAGGCACTGTATAATAAATTCCTTTTGTTTTATAATCCGAAAAAGCATTTAGGGCCCATTCTGCCGCTTCTATACCGCCAGTATGTGGAATTGCTGTATAGAGTGAGGCTACATCAATCGTGGCCATTACCATATTGTTACCTACCTTCATGTCCTTTAAAATGTTTAGGATATCCCTACTATCCTTCAGGTAAGCTCTGGTTTTTTTCACCATTGGTTGGAGATGCCAATCAATGAACTCTCCCAACCTGGCTGTGAGGGAATTGATCCCACTTACAATTGGTCTACCTGGGGGGGCTGTTTGGTTCTTGTGTATTTTGGGTAGGAAGTATATCACTGGGGTACGACTTATTAAAGGTATTAGATATTCCTTTTCTTTCTTATTAATAAGATTTTTCTTATACGCTTTTTTAATCATTTTTTCTAATTCCTTTTTAAATTCACTAGTTGGATTCTTATTCAATTTCATATAGGTGCCCGGTGTTTGTATTATATTCTCCATCTCTTTTTGGTAGTATTCTTTATTCATAACGACCACCCCCCCTCCTTTGTCGGCAGGTCTTACTACAACTTCCTTTCTTTTTTCTAGTAATATTATTCCCTTATTAATAAAGGCTTTATTTTGTACTGATCTATATTCCAGGGTTCTTGGATCTTCTTCTATTAGTTGTTTAAAGACTTCTACAAAGTGGTTACTTGCCAGTTTAGGGTTAAACGTAGATTGATTTCTCAAGGGAGTGTGGATATATTTTTCTAATGGGAGATTATTATTTACTATCTCTTTATTGCTGGAAAAATGTTTTTTAATATTTATTTTTCTTATAAACTTCTGTATATCCAAAAACAATTCAAATTTATTTAGATTAGTTATTGGGGCGTAATTAAGGCCCAAACTGAGAACCCTTTCTTCTTCCATATTTAATTGAACCGAGCTAAGGTTAAAAATTCCTTTGGTTAAAATCTCCGCCCTCTTCTGGGATTGTACCCTTCTCCCCCCTCTGCATCCTCTTTTCTTCCATTTGGGAACAAGGGGTCTGCCCTCTGGGGTTGCATTGTGATCCATGGGTCCCTTCCTCCTCTCTGGGACCATCCCCCTCTCGTTCCATATGGTCTGTGGTGCCCATATTCCATATTTTGACCCATTGTATCATTTATATTGGGCCCCCTCCAAGGTCGAGGATGGTGTTCTATTGCTCGTCTTCCTAACTTCTCCCTTGGAGCGGGATAATTTCGAACATCCTCTAAAAAACGATTTGAGGTTTTTTGTCTCTGATCATTAATTTGATCATGGGGGTTGTTTATTTCCGTCCGATTGTACGATTATGTACGATTCTACAGTACTGTCGGTCGGACACTGCAATGCACACATACGATTATCGGCCGAAAAGTCAAACGCATACGAAAATGGTACGATAATCGTAAGGTGTATGGGCACCTTAATGTTCTATTGTTCTTTTTTCTCAGTTCTATAGACAATTAGGACCTTGAAAACATGTTTTGCTCATCAAAATGTATAGTTTACAGCTGAACGCCAGCCAAAACCAGTATTTTGTAAATACAAAAGTCATGTATATTGATAGTTGAAACTTGGTGTCCACAGTAGCTTTGAGCTACGTACAATAGAGTGATAATGGGTTTGCAAAGGCACTATTAAATTGTATCTAAAGCATAAACATTTTTTATTGGTTTTGGATGGTGAGGGGATAGAACCTTCCACTATGGAGATTTATCTTCTCTATTTTCCCTGGTGACCATTTTCCCAGAGACAGAAAGTGATAGAAAATACAAAATTTTGGGTTGCCTCCAGAACAGGAAATGAGGGGTAATCTCCCAATAGTAAACCTTTTCCAGTGACACCTGTCTAAAGAGTACTTTGTTTCCTTTGGAGATAATTTTTCTAACTTGTTGTTTCTATAGAACAGGAAGTGAAGGAAAGTCTTTCAAATGGAACATGGCTGACAGAGATTTTAACCATTCCCTATGCTATTGAAAAGGTTTTGGTTTAGATACACCCAACACATCCTTATCTTAATTAAAATTAAGCATTGAGATACATATAGGAAACATAGCCTGCCAATTAGTAGTAGCTTAGTTGTAGGAAGATTGGTGTACAACAAAATTCCAGATGTTTCTCACAGCCATCAATCATATTTAATATTTCCCTGGAAGGTTGAAAGTGATTGGTGATACAGGAAGCAGCAAAAGGAAGTTACACAACACAGGTTTCAGGAAGAACACTCCTACCGCCCTTGTGAGGTGGTCTGTGCCGGCCGTTGTGTAGAAAAGGCCGGTTGGGAGCTTCCTGGATGTAAAAGACTGTGTATACACGACCTGTTAGTCCCGCCCCCACTCGTGTGCGCCACACGGCGCGCGCGAGCGGGAAAGACACATCATTTCAAAACCGGCAGCGATGCCTGTTAACACACAAGCGATCCACAGGCTATAGAGCTGGCGGATCACTTGTATGAGGTCCCGGTATGTGTGCACGCCCCCTCTCCGCGACTTCCCCCTCCCGCTGTCGCGCTGGTCCCGGGCTCCGCTGTGCTCGGTGCGAGCCCGGGACCAGCATAGTGCCTCTCTGACAGGGGACCAGAGGGAGGTTGGTTCACGATCTCCCTCCGGTGTCAGAATGCAGAAGTGATGTATATTACATCAGTTCCGCATTATCGTGTCACTCTCCAGCTTCAGACGCTGGAGAGAAGCTGATGAAGCAGATCTCTGCTTCATCAGCTTCTTCAGGGGGGTCCTAGGTGACATTAGGGGTCTTGGAGACCCCTGATGTCTCCATAAAGAG
>NW_017307954.1:211217-213423 GCF_000935625.1 Nanorana parkeri | reverse complement strand
TATTAGCCCCCTCTGTGATAGCAATACAGTTAAGTGAAGAAAAAAATAGGGAAAAAAAATAGTTTCCCCAATTTTTTTAAAAAAGTTACACATAAAAAAGAATTAAAAAAAACACATTTTTTTTAAAAGTCCCCACCCCTACATACATGCATGTAAACATGCGTCAGATGCGCATACCTGCGAAAACGACGATTGTGCCCATTATGCTGCACATGTTACATATCGCCGCGTATGTTGTAGTGGGAGCAATACATTTAGGGCCATCAATCACTGATAACACAAAACTGATGAGCTGTAAACGCTTTTAAAGCATCGCCTATGGTCAATTTTGGGTATGCTAGTTTTTTTCAATTTCGCGGGTGCGTGCAATTTTTAAGCTTGACATGTTTGGTTGCTATTTACTTGATGTGAACCCGTCTTTTATATTTTACCAAAAAATTGGAGTAATAATAAATGTTTCCTAACATAATGTAAAAAAAACGTATTCTTTTCAAAGTTTTCAGTAATTTTTCCTGAATGTAGTAAAAAATAAAACCCCCTCATTGTATCATTTATATTGGGCCCCCTCCAAGGTCGAGGATGGTGTTCTATTGCTCGTCTTCCTAACTTCTCCCTTGGAGCGGGATAATTTCGAACATCCTCTAAAAAACGATTTGAGGTTTTTTGTCTCTGATCATTAATTTGATCATGGGGGTTGTTTATTTCCGTCCGATTGTACGATTATGTACGATTCTACAGTACTGTCGGTCGGACACTGCAATGCACACATACGATTATCGGCCGAAAAGTCAAACGCATACGAAAATGGTACGATAATCGTAAGGTGTATGGGCACCTTAATGTTCTATTGTTCTTTTTTCTCAGTTCTATAGACAATTAGGACCTTGAAAACATGTTTTGCTCATCAAAATGTATAGTTTACAGCTGAACGCCAGCCAAAACCAGTATTTTGTAAATACAAAAGTCATGTATATTGATAGTTGAAACTTGGTGTCCACAGTAGCTTTGAGCTACGTACAATAGAGTGATAATGGGTTTGCAAAGGCACTATTAAATTGTATCTAAAGCATAAACATTTTTTATTGGTTTTGGATGGTGAGGGGATAGAACCTTCCACTATGGAGATTTATCTTCTCTATTTTCCCTGGTGACCATTTTCCCAGAGACAGAAAGTGATAGAAAATACAAAATTTTGGGTTGCCTCCAGAACAGGAAATGAGGGGTAATCTCCCAATAGTAAACCTTTTCCAGTGACACCTGTCTAAAGAGTACTTTGTTTCCTTTGGAGATAATTTTTCTAACTTGTTGTTTCTATAGAACAGGAAGTGAAGGAAAGTCTTTCAAATGGAACATGGCTGACAGAGATTTTAACCATTCCCTATGCTATTGAAAAGGTTTTGGTTTAGATACACCCAACACATCCTTATCTTAATTAAAATTAAGCATTGAGATACATATAGGAAACATAGCCTGCCAATTAGTAGTAGCTTAGTTGTAGGAAGATTGGTGTACAACAAAATTCCAGATGTTTCTCACAGCCATCAATCATATTTAATATTTCCCTGGAAGGTTGAAAGTGATTGGTGATACAGGAAGCAGCAAAAGGAAGTTACACAACACAGGTTTCAGGAAGAACACTCCTACCGCCCTTGTGAGGTGGTCTGTGCCGGCCGTTGTGTAGAAAAGGCCGGTTGGGAGCTTCCTGGATGTAAAAGACTGTGTATACACGACCTGTTAGTCCCGCCCCCACTCGTGTGCGCCACACGGCGCGCGCGAGCGGGAAAGACACATCATTTCAAAACCGGCAGCGATGCCTGTTAACACACAAGCGATCCACAGGCTATAGAGCTGGCGGATCACTTGTATGAGGTCCCGGTATGTGTGCACGCCCCCTCTCCGCGACTTCCCCCTCCCGCTGTCGCGCTGGTCCCGGGCTCCGCTGTGCTCGGTGCGAGCCCGGGACCAGCATAGTGCCTCTCTGACAGGGGACCAGAGGGAGGTTGGTTCACGATCTCCCTCCGGTGTCAGAATGCAGAAGTGATGTATATTACATCAGTTCCGCATTATCGTGTCACTCTCCAGCTTCAGACGCTGGAGAGAAGCTGATGAAGCAGATCTCTGCTTCATCAGCTTCTTCAGGGGGGTCCTAGGTGACATTAGGGGTCTTGGAGACCCCTGATGTCTCCATAAAGAGAACCTGTCACAT
>NW_017307954.1:149944-211171 GCF_000935625.1 Nanorana parkeri | reverse complement strand
TATTAGCCCCCTCTGTGATAGCAATACAGTTAAGTGAAGAAAAAAATAGGGAAAAAAATTAGTTTCCCCAATTTTTTTAAAAAAGTTACACATAAAAAAGAATTAAAAAAAACACATTTTTTTTAAAAGTCCCCACCCCTACATACATGCATGTAAACATGCGTCAGATGCGCATACCTGCGAAAACGACGATTGTGCCCATTATGCTGCACATGTTACATATCGCCGCGTATGTTGTAGTGGGAGCAATACATTTAGGGCCATCAATCACTGATAACACAAAACTGATGAGCTGTAAACGCTTTTAAAGCATCGCCTATGGTCAATTTTGGGTATGCTAGTTTTTTTCAATTTCGCGGGTGCGTGCAATTTTTAAGCTTGACATGTTTGGTGTCTATTTACTTGATGTGAACCCGTCTTTTATATTTTACCAAAAAATTGGAGTAATAATAAATGTTTCCTAACATAATGTAAAAAAAACGTATTCTTTTCAAAGTTTTCAGTAATTTTTCCTGAATGTAGTAAAAAATAAAACCCCCAGTGGTGATTAAATACCACCAAAAGAAAGCTCTACCTGTCCCCAAATGGTATAAAATTCATTTCAGTACAGCGTTGCATGACGAAATAAATGTCAGTCAAAGTACTGCAGCGCTGAATTCTGAAAAATGACCTGGCCAGGAAGGGGGTCTAAACACCTGGTCAGCAAGTGTTTAAAAAAAGAAAAATTGCAATTGTGTCAAATATAAAAAGCAGCATACTCATTAACCAACATAACAGTTTTATTCAATAATCAAGGTGTTGCAGAAGCTTCATTACTAACCAGATGTTGCCTGTGTATTGGTGTTTCCTCACATTGCTGTAGTGGTGTTTGGAGTATCAGTTTTCGTTTTCGGTGTCTGGGGGACCACATCTGCGTCTGTTAAATCCACCACATTGTATTATTTATGTGTGCCACAATAGCGCCACCAATTGGCTATAAGGAGTCAGTGGATTTCATCACTGCTATTCTCAGGGCCAGTTCACAAAGCTCTACAGTATTTTTAATTGTATTGGCTGCTGGAGTGGAAGAAAAATATGTTCCCCAATCACCTCCATGCACAGTGTTATAATGCCAGCTTTGCCAAAACCCCTTTGTGTGAGTTTTTGGCATATGCTACACCAGAGTATAGTGTATCCAGCTGCCATTCTTTTTCTCAAAAGGCCATACACTATTATTATAGGTATTTATAAAGCGCCGACAATTTACACTTTACATAGTCGCACATTCACATCAGTCCCTACCCTCAAGGAGCTTACAATCTAAGGTCCCTAGCTCACATGCATACATAGAGGGCCAACTTAGTGTGGAGCCAATTAACCTGCCAGCATGTCTTTGGAGTGTGGGAGGATACCGGAGTACCTGCAGGAAACCTACGCAAGCACAGGGAGAACATGCAAACTCCTTGCAGATAGTGACCTGGCCGGAATTCGAACCAGGGACCCCGGATTGCAAGTCAGAAGCGCTAAACCACTCCTTTATTTTACACAGAAGACCATCCAGGAGGAGGTTTGGAGTGCTGGTGGCAAGGTAGAGAAAGGTTGGAGTGCTTACAGTGTGGGGCAGAGTTGGGGTGCTGGCATAGAGAAGGAGGAGTGTGGGGGGGCTGGTGGTGGAGAGGAGTGTTGGGGTGCTGGTGGTGAGGAGGAGGAAATTGGTGGCAGCTTCAAGGGGGTGTTTCATTCCTCCCTGATACAATTGTAATATTAGGTTATCTACTGCCACCATCCCAGAGAGAGCCCAAAATGCACCACTTGTATGTCCTAAGACAGCCTCATTACCTCATTTCCTGATGGTGGGTGGATTCCTTCTGCACTAGAGGCACAGCTGCAGGGGGTAAACCTTAGCCATAGGCTGCCTGATCTTCACAAACACAGGGGAAAAGGTAAGCAGCAACAAATGGAGGGAGAAAATCCTACAGACACGGAGAAAGGGCAGGCAACAGCAAAATTGCCTGCCCTTCACCTTTATTAAAGGAGAACTATGAGGTGAGTGCTTTTCACTCACCTCAAAGTTCTAGCCGACCTGTGACAATGAGACTGTCGCAGGTCAGCTCAGTAGATCGAGAAGTGAGTGAACACATACCGGTGTTCGCTCACCTCTCGATCCTGTCACAGCTCTCTGCCGTTACAGGGGAGGGGCTGGATTCCCCCCTCCCCGCTCCGATCCGCCAGCGCTTACTGGTGGATCGGACAAGGGAGGGGGCGGGTACAGCTGGCTCTGCCTCTAGATAGGCAGAGCCAGCTGTCACTAACGCAGCTGGGCGGATCCAGACATAATTGTCGGGATCCGCTTCAGCTGCGGCGTCTCAGTATACCGCGAGCAGTAGCTTGCAGTATACTGAGCTTAGAGTGACGGGAGGACGCTAGTTTGTGTCCTCCCGTTACCCTAAGGAGAACTGTGGGGAAAAGCCCTGAAAAAAAGTAAATCGGGCCTAACATGAGAAGCAGTGGTACTGCATGCAGCGGTAGCATTTTTATGGGGGTTTTCCCCTTTATTCATTTATTTATACAGATTTACAATTTTTATAATTACCATTTTTTATTTTATTCTTGTAAGTCTGCCCCTGTCCGATCCAACTAAACATAGACGGGGATGACAATACATACTGGATACTACCTTTACAAAAAGAAAAGCCCTATGCCTAAACACCACATTTTCCCTTTGGAAAAATAAAATAGGCTGCGTGCCCTTCCACAATGCAGGGAGAAGGGCAAGTAGCAGCAAATGGAGGGAGAAAATTATACAGCCAGGGGGAAAGGGCAGGCAGACGCAAATAATAAGCGTGGACTCCTACGGCCATTGGCTGTCTGCTCTTCCTCAAATCTTTCTTCACCAGGCAAAGGGGCAAACAGCCAGAGGAAGTCTGGGTCGTGACATTAGCTGTCATAGACTGGATATTCTGTTGCATTTTATTAGTTACATATTTACAATTATTTTAGACTACCGTATTTATATTTTAAAACATTTTTATGATTTGTAATGCTGTCCTTGCCTTGGTGAAGGGATGCAAACTGGCTACTACCTTAGGCAAGAAGGAAGTCCTAGGCCCCAGCACCTCACATAGGTGATGGCTATTAGGGAAAACCAGATTAGGGCTTCCTTATCAAAGGATAAGAGGCCAGTGATCTCTGATACAAGATAGAAAGGGCAGAAACATGACCTTTGATAATGCGAGCCAACTGCTGGTCCAGATCCAGTTATTTTTTTAACCTGCCATCACAACATTGTTTTTAATTTTGTAACAGTATTTACAGATTTAATTTTTTTTGCAATTTTAATTTGTAATTTTTTTTATTTTTTACTCATAAGGCCGTCCCTGCCCTGGACAAGCAAACATGGGCAGGAGTGGCAAAACTGTAACTAAAATGCTTACAAACTACCATATCCATGGACTACTGGGTGTCAAGATTGTAACACTGGCAGGAGGTAGTCCAATATGCACTTCAGGTACCAGCCTGCCCTGCTGCATGTATCATGTCAAAGGAGGCATTCTAATAATCTGGGGTGAGGGAGTGCAGTGTTTTGGGTGCCCAGTGTTTTTACTTTTTATTTCAAAGGATATAGTGATGTGCTGCAACAAAAAAGGCAGCTTTTGAACAAACCGTTCTACTGCCTGATGCGCTCTAATCACCTAAAATTCTGATCTAAAAAAATTGACCAACACAAGACATTCTTAATTAGGGAGAATTGTCTGAAATGTACTAGCGGTGATTTCTATAAAAAAAATTGCAAAGCTGTCCTTGCCTTGGTGAAATCTAGCGAAACTGCATGTAGATTCGTTCTGTGGGACATAAAAAGCAGTTGCTCATTTGTTTTAGAGATCTTTCACACAATGTTTAAAATTGTAGCTGTTGTGCAAATGGGGAAAATCTGGGGTTCTTAGGGTATTCTCTCTTCTAACGTTCTCAGGCTATTGTTATAGGCTATTTTTTCTTTTAGTCATACATTCTGGGACTATTATGTCTTAGGATCAAATGCTTTCTTAGAGTATTAGGGAATATTAAATTTGCACTGCTAAAGGCAACCTCAATATCAGAAAATAAAACTTCACACATTTTCAAGGGTATTATTTGTGACTTTTGTGCAAATACTGATACATTTGTACAGCAAACATTTTACTACAAGAGTAAAAGAACCGCAGATGACACAACAGTGTAAAATTGCCCAGCAGCAGGACAATTTGAAATAGCAATTTTAGGTATAAATCTACTAGAGTATAAGAGCCCATGCAACGGGTTTAGTAGAAGAGTTAAGTGTGTGTGTGTGTTCAAATACCTGGGAAATTATTCTTGTTTTATTATTTATTTTTATGTGCTGCCAGTCTCTGTAACTGGCATACTTAAATATGAGTAGGGGAGGGTGGAGCCAAGGTTGAATTTACATGATTGGAATATAACTTCAGCTGTCTATGCTTTTGGATCTTGCGATTGCTTTGGCATGTGTTACCCCAATCACATTTAAGTCTCTGAAAAGGACATATTACTACCTCTAGCCAACATAAAAATATTGAAGTCTTAAACAAATCACAACATCCACAAATTGTTTATTGATGTTCAGCATTAAATTTATTGGTTGTTAAGCATAAGACATAACATTCCCATCGAATCATTAATGCGTTATAAATACTGGGCAAATTACTAAATGTTATGTTTTTCTGCATGCAACAGAGTGCAGCTCTACTTAAGCTTTACATATATAATACATAAAGTGTCTTCTTGGAGACTGTGTAGGCACTCAGTTGGTCTTCAGTACTCATCATGGAAGGGGTATTCTGGGTGCTGTTTCATCCTTTAGGAGGCAATAACATTATTAGGCCAAGTACAGTGTATTTTGTCTATATATATATACACTAAGTGGCCAGATTATTATGACCACCCATCAATACTTCATTGGGCCACGAGATGACTCTGTATGACTATGTATGTATATATATATTTATACCCTCCCTTAACAAATCTCTGCCATTTGTTTCTCTGGGCAGGATAATCAATACTTACTCTTTGAAAGGTCCATAATGTAGGTTTCTGTCTAGGCTGTCCAGTGTTTTAATGTCTTCTGGTCTTAGTTCAAACTCAAAGACCTGTGGAGAAAAGTTTAAATAAAAATTAAATGATAGGAATGTAAGTTCAAAGTCTAAGTTTCTTTTCATAAGCATGTGCTTATTAAGATGATCAAATTTTGCTTCTTGACATAGGATAAATAAAGCATGGCTGTGTCTATGTAATGCTGTATCTGTGTATACTCAGGACATCATTCGCTAGACCACTGTGTATCCACAGGATGGTAGATGGGTATAACAATGCTAGGAATGCACTTGACCTGGGCCAATAATGTTAGGTTTTAAAGTGGAATTTGTTGAAGATTAATTCTATTGATATGAAGGAGGTAAGTGTACTACTATGAATTATATACAGAACATTTAAATGTGTCAGGAATTAGAAATTATGAAACCTACAGTGATTTCCGCCATCCAACATGTTGCAAAGTGGCACATGAGGGAAGTGAATTTTACCAAAAAACTAATTTTGGATTGCTGTTTAATTGTTCTCACAATATATGTAATCTATATGTCAGATGAAAACTCAAGAAGATATAGTAAGAAGCTGTAGTTACCCCAAGGTTTTGCTTGATACGAGCAGGAGTGAAGCTTTTGGCCAAGACCACAGCTCCCTTCTGAAGAATGAAGCGAATGGCAACCTCTGCAGGGGAGCGATTGTACTTAGCAGCAACTTTATTCAGAATTGGATCATCAAGCAGGACTGGCAAACTAGGGTCCACCCTAGAGGGACCAATATGGAATACATATTACACATGGTGGAATTAGAAAAGTAAAACTAACATTTACTAGATGTGGCACTGCAAAGGGTACAAGAACCCTGAGGTGGACCCCTTTGCAGAACCCTGAAATAAACAGCATATTTAAATGGAATCCATATAGGAATTTGTACAGACATGGTTTGGGAACAACCTGACCTTGCATTAATTGTTCACTTATATTTCTAGTCTTTTGGTCCATACTTGTTTGCCTTATATCTTGTTGATCCCATGTTACCTTACTGCAGCAGACAGAGCATTAGCCCCACATGCTTGGCTTTTCCATTGGACGTGTGAGACACTGTATTCAGAGTAATCTCCTTCTCAATGGTGCCTGCTTAGTTCTGGCTGTGATGGCATCCGGCCGGTAAAGAAACAGTGTAGGACATGAATTGTATCCTGACACCAACAATGTAGCACTGTTCCTTCCACTGACACCAACAATGGGGCACTATTCCTTCCACTGACACCAACAATGGGGCACTGTTCCTCCCACTGACACCAACTATGGGGCACTGTTCCTACCACTGACAAACAACGGGGAGCTGTTTCTTCCACAGACACCAACAATGAGACACAATTCCTTTCACTGACAATAACAACCGGGAACCATTTCTCCCACTGACACTAACAATGGGGCACTATTACTCCCACCGACACTAATGATGGGACATTTTTTCCCCATTGGTACCAATTATGGGGTACTGTTTCTCCCACTGACTGTAGGGAATTTTTTTTTACTTCCACTGACTACTTGTGCAAGGGCATTTTTTTTACTCTTACAGACCTTTGATACTGAGGCATTTTTTAATCCCACTGACCCTGGGGCATTTTACACTCCCACTGACGTAGTCATTTTTTTAAATGCTATTGGCCACAGTTTGGCCTCCTGATAGACAGTATACTAGCCCTGTAAATGGTTTGAGAAAAACCCTAGTTAGTTTTTTTTATGTCTCTTTCTCTTTGGGGAGCTTTTCTCTCACTTTCTGTCTTGAGACACAATGGAGATCTCTCCAAAGATGAGATGAGATCTTTCTTAAGAAATTGAACTCCTCTGGTCCAGAACAAGTGTCCAGAACATTGAAAATGTTTCTCTCTATTCCAGGTCCAGTGACAATTAAAAATGTTGGATTTTTTCATCAGGACAAATAGAGAGGTTAGAGAAGGTGAAGCTTCCCAAAGGGGACACTAACAACAATGAACACTTGACCAGAGAGCTAAGCCTTCAACACCTTTTCTTAACAACTTTATATGCAGAATGTGTTTAATAGCACTAACATGTCTTGTGTCCTTGGAATCCAGCTTTAAGCAAAAAATACAGTTACTTGCCAGTTTCCATCTCTGTGTGAGCCCAAGACGCTGTAAGCCACCAAATAAATGTCCTTGGATTTGCAATAGGATAGAAGTCTGTGTTGGTTTAAATATAGATGAAACTCCACCTGTGAAGTATAAGCAATAATTGCATGCATGGGTAAAACTGGTACTCAGAATATGCATAAATTAAACTGTGCAGACGGTTCAGCTACAACTACATCTAATTGTATTAAATTAGGTTCTTCAATCTTAAGTAACTTTAAAAGTATGCCAAGGTAAAATTAAAAGAAAAGCATGTGCAGTACATCTCTGCAATCCATGCACATTCCCCCAAGTTTTATCCCTTTAAAGACCCGGCAAGTACAGAAAAATACCCATTGATCTGACAAATCTGAAAATGATGATATGTTTAACAGAGGAAAAGGGAGCATATATGAGATGTTCATTGTTAGTAGGGATGCACCGATAGCGGGTTTTCAGTATCGACTACCGATATTTCTTTATCACTACCGATATCGGCACCCCGAGGTAGCGTGGGCCTGGCTTCCGGGTTGCCTGGGAAGCCGGCTTCCATCACAACACTACGAGGCAGCCTGGCTTCCTAACCAACCTGTCAGTGAGAGGCAATCTTCCTCTGACCAGAACTACCGGTATCAGGGTAAATATCGGAGCATTCGGGCTAGTACTTGTACCCTGCCCAAATGCTCAGTATCAGCACCGATACCAGTATTGGTTACGGTTACATACCCCTTAACTTTGTGTCTTGTACCTCCAAAATAATCACCTTTTATTTTTTTATTGTAGAATTCCCACAATATACGGTATATCAATCTAGACACCAAGGACTGCCCTGGGTCTTTTAGGACCATAGCAACACCCCTGGTATCCCCAACACTATATTTTGGTTATATGCTTTTAGATCTGCTTAGTACCTGGTTGCAGACTGGCTTGTACTTCAGTCCTGGTTTGTTCAGGAGACGTTCCAGCTGCCTGCGGTTAAAGTTTGATACACCGAGGGACCTCACCAAACCTGCGTCTTTGCATGCCTCAAGGACCTGAAATGAAAGAATGCTGAATCAGAATAAAGAAATAAAATAGACTAATATAAATGAGCTAATAAATACTAGTGGTCAAGTAGTAAAGGGGTTATAGCAATGACCGGGCCCCAAGGGACCATTATGGAAACTAATGTTCGAATTCAGTGCAAACATAGTGGACTAGATAACTAACAGAACTCAAACTTTAGAATAACTCCAAAATACATTATCGTGCGAAAGGGAAAACACAGCCAATAATAGTGAGCAAGTCACATTCTGGAATGATGCCCTTGTCTTTTCCATGAAGCCTCACCTTTGATTGTTACTCTGTAAAATTGTCAGCAGCCAATAGAAATCAATGTGTCAGTGTTATTTCTGCAGAAGAAGCTGCACAGTTTGCTATATTCTTTGTATAATACACATTCCTTGTATTATTCACTTTAAGAAAATTCACTTACCTCCCATGTAGCGCAAAAGTCCACATTATCATAGATGAAAGGCTTGTCCTTCTCGGAGGGATCAGCTGCTCCAGTAGGCTGCACAGGATAGAAAGACATCAAATAATTGAATCCATATCCAAACAGAATATGGCGTGAACAATTTTGGTTGATTTTCTGCTTTACATAAGTCACATTTATAAACATAGTCCACTGTATTTGAAAGAAAAATTACAAAAAATAACAAATGGAAAAAAATAAATGCAGAGCAGTGAGACTAATAATGCAATTCCCTTTGGCTTAGGGGATGGTGATGGATTGGGTGCATTTTAGGATGAGTGCATGCACATAGGTGTAAGTGGAAAAATAATTTTTTGATTTATATACATCTTTATATTTGTTTTTTGCCTTACATAAGTATATTAATGTGCTGAATTCCCATTGGGACATTTGCTGTAGTTTTAAAGCGCAATACTTATACTTTGTTGCCTTGCTAGTCACCATATTGAATGTCATTTCCATCTCATATTCCTGGTCTTCAATGGCAAATTCAAGTCTTGGTAACATTTGCTCTATGTGGCGAATTTCACAAGCTGCCTAAAACTTCCCGTTTTGAACATTTCTTGTTTGTAAATTGATTTTGTCACTGGTTTTCCCATCAATCTTTTTTCCTTCTTGCCCTGTGAACTAGACAGGAAGTCTTCCCAACAGAGGCACAAACAGAAATGCGAAAACCCTTCCCCACCTTGCCTGAAAAGATTCAATAGTATTTGAACATTTGTCTAATAATGAAGAGATTTCCTTATATCTCACTAACCTTGATGGAGAAAGGCCAGTGCATAAGGAATAGATCCAGATAATCCAGTCCAACATCCCTCAGAGACCTCTCCAGACCTTTGCGTACCATATCAGGGGAAAAGAATGTACACCAGAGCTGAGGGAAGAATAACGTACACTTTACTTGTAGAATTCATTTATTTTAACAATGCAAAAGGATGAAAGCAAACCTGTCTGATTCAGCACACAATCCCTGGAATTCATAGTGTGTCTACGACAACCTTTAGAATTCCGCCATGCATCTGCATGAATGTTGAAATGAGGTACTCATGCTCTAGGGTGAAGGTCTGATTGACAGTGTCTTCCATCTAACTGTTCATGCCCTGTATTACTCCTTTGATTGTTTGAACTGTGTTTGTTCTCTGTGTTTATACTTTTCCTACTTTTTCTACTTCAGACCTTGCTCTGTTTATTTGTCTTGAACTTGGATTCTGTTTAGGATCAGTTTGTCTGACCGTGTATTCATGGTCAGATCATTATGTTGATCATCATCCTGCTGACTCTGTCACTGGCTGCTGTTTGCTCTGACCATCTGGGTAAGGACTTACACTGCTCTAGCATCTGTCCTGCCTGTTAGCTGGCTTTTGCCCTGATGACACAAGGGGTTAATTGAACTGTGTGACATATTGCCATAGCTAAACCAAAGTGGAATACAACTACAGACTGGATTCCTCTTACAGTTCTGATAAGACAGCTGAAACACATTCATATATTATGTCTCTGATGGGTTTAGTAGCTCACCTTTCCGGTGTAGAAGATGTCTTCCCTCTTGACTGTGCCATCAGCGATCTTGGAGCGAATGCCATGCCCAATCTGCATCTCATTGCCGGTAATAAGGGCACAGTCGATGTGTCGGTAACCAAGATCAATAGCAACTTTCACGGCATCTTCTGCAAGATCTTTAGGCACCTAAAAGGAGGCACAAATTACATTTCAAATTAGGCAGCACTTACTGCTGGAATGAGAAAGGAGGGGGCAAAGCTAGAATGATTGACACATCAGTGGGGATACCTATTCCAGTGACAACTGTCTAAGAGAGGGTTTCCCTCCCTTTGAAGACATATCCCTTCAAATATCATTGCATTTAGAGATAGAAAGTAAACGAAAATCTTCACAAAGGAACAGAAAAATAACTAATTAATTTTAACCATTCCCTACTCCATCCAAAACTAAAAAAGCTTAGGGTTTAGATTTAGTTTAATGGTTGTTGTAAGTTGAGTTTGCTTTTGTTTTGAATTAACCTCCGACCAGTATGAGTATGAAGATCACGGGTCCTTATCCCATCTTCCTTTTCTTTAGTAATGGCAAGTTGTTAAATAACGTAGAGATGATGTAATAGCACAGTGAAGGCATTCTTTGCGGCACTATATTTAAGTATACCAATGCATATGATAA
The DNA here is from genome assembly GCF_000935625.1 of Nanorana parkeri. Classification (NCBI taxonomy): domain Eukaryota; kingdom Metazoa; phylum Chordata; class Amphibia; order Anura; family Dicroglossidae; genus Nanorana; species Nanorana parkeri. The sequence continues at coordinate 200,297 of NW_017307954.1, read as the reverse complement.
ATGTTATCATTTAATAGTGATGCAACATAATGTGTACAAGCACACCTAATATATTAGGCTTTTCAAAGTGGCCCCAAAAACTAACTACACAGTTGGTTTTTGAGTAGGTTAAGAAACCCACCTACCTTATGTAATGGGGCTTGGGCCTGACAAAAGGTCAAATAAATTCCACAAGGACATATGTATGTATACCACTCAAGCACAGGCAAAATTCCTGGGTGTCAGTCTAGCTTGTTGCACTCAAGTGAATCAGTCAGGAAAATGAATCGCCGAACTCCGGACTGCAGCTACTCTTCTTGTTTGCAGCCCAGCATGCAATTATTTATTTTATTTTCTGACTGATAGGTCAACCAGGTGGGATAAGTAATTCCAACTCGGCAGATCTTATAAACATAAGAACAAGAGCTTGTGCAAGAAGTGTGCCTCCACCTCTCCTGGCCAGCAAGCAGGACCCTTTGATAATGTACAGTCGGATGTATGCAGTCTGTACAAGGAGTATCTTTGCTTGGAACCAAAACCTCCTCCATCTTGTGACGTCACAGGTTTGCACCTCTCTTAAAGAAAACCTTCCATGGGAAAAATCTGGATACTGACTATGCAGACTTTCTTCTAGAAATGCTGGCAGTTACGTTGCTGCTCTTGGTTCAATCCTTTCCATGTCTCCAAGCAGGACAGGAACGAAAACCAAGACAATGGCAGCCTCTGTGTTTCTTTCTGGACAAGTTTCCTTTAAAGTGGTCACCACTGTATCATTTACACTACCTTTATTGTCATTTTGCACTGTCTTTAGTAACCTAGGCATTTGGTTATGGTTTTCACAGGTGCTGAAGCCTGAAAGCTTTGTGTCATTTTTTTCCAACGGTGGTAAGTTAAAAGTACAGTGGAAGGATTGCGTCCTTTTCTACCTTAACCCTTGTTGAACACAAAGGTCACTGGAAGTGGGAGAGAAGCTGCACTCACTAGCGATCATTGTTATGTCCCACTACAGGTAAAGATTTTCTACTCTGCTCCACTACTTCCATTGACTTGCTCCTGTTGTAAAATGTAATTTGTAATACTATATCAAGATTATATGGACAGCACATTGGACAGAGAGTGGCCTATAATATTTCAAAATGCGAATTATGCCTCATAAAAGCTTTTGTCTTCTTCTGGTGATACACATTCCTGTCCCTGAGGGGAGTTCCCGTGACACTGTCAGCAGAGGGTGCAGTTGTGCCGTTGAAAGGCCCAAGAGGAGGATCGAGTGTAACAAGGCTGCCTTATCTGTGATGGGTACAGGCGTTCCCAGTGCAAAGGAGCAATCAGTTAAAGGAGTGGAGCAGTAAAGTATCTTTATACATATTATAGTATATATTACTATATATTAAATAAATAACTTTGCAATACTTTGCACCAGTTTTATCATTTTAGTGAAATGTAAACATCACACATTATAGAATACCATGTGTGTGTTTTATTTACACTAATACTATTTTGTTTATACTTATCAAAATTTTAAAAATAGTATATTTTTTACTTTGTTACTTTTTGTTTGTGGATTGCATTTAAAAAATAGAATTATTTTGCAAGGCAGTATCACCAAAAAGAAAACATTACGTGTCCTAAAAAATAATATATGTATTGCTTTTTTATGTTAAAGTGACACAAAACTCAGCAGTTAAATCTTAACAATGCATATAAGTATCCTAACGAAAATGTATCTTATTTGTGTATCACTCGGCTGTAGATCCTCAAATCATCTCTGAGTTGGTGCCGACACTGTCCTTCCTTTTGGAGGGTGACTACTTTTGTTCCCCATGGTCCCTGTGTGTGTTGTGAAGTAGTCACCGCTCCAAACTCGCTCCCGTGATTGACTACAATCTCATGTTTAGTTTAATAATTTGTATTGAAGTTATAGTCTATCAAGGGAGTGAGCTTGGAGCGGTAGATACTTTACAACATACACAGGGACCATGGGGAACAAAAGTATCCCCCCTCCAGATGGAAGGACAATGTCAGCACCAATTCAGAGATGATTTGAGGATCTACAGCCGAATGATACACAAATAAGATGCATTTTTGTTAATTATTAAGGTACTTCAATGCATTTTTAGGAACTCCTGAGTTTAGTGTCACTTTACGTAATCACAAAGTATAAATAAGCCCAGAGCAGAATGTAAAAGTTCTTGGTCCATGGGGGTGCTGAATTGGTTAAAGTTGCTTCTAAAGAACAAATCCCAACACTCTCTCACTTCCTCATTCTTCAGGCCAAGAAGCATTGTTGAAAATACAACAGCATATTACTGACATTCTACGGTTATGTCTTCTGAGCTGTAGATTGCCTGAAGTGCAATGTTAGTCTCTATGATTATGCATGCTTATCTATGATACACAGGAAGGTTTCTCTGTATGCTGTATAATGCTGTATTCTGATGTCATGTTCTCCTATGCTAGTAAAACTTAATTAAGCATTCCTCAAGATCAGTGCTTCATCTAAACACATAACCAACAAGAATTAGAACCCAACTCATCCTTCCTGAATCTCACAGCGCAGACACCCATCACAATGTCTTACTCCGACTCGGTTGATATTACAATGTAGCGCCAAAAGCTTCATCGCTTTTTCTATGAAGAACAGGAAGCCAGGCAGCTGAGGGAACTCTTTATAAGTCCGCAGCTATGCCTTTCATGGTCCAATGGTCAATCACATTGCTGGCCTTTATTTAAATAACAAATATAACAACAACTAAATAATAATAATAATAATACTTACTTCATGAGAGGCAAAAGTGCCAAGTCCTAGGATTGGCATCTTATTGCCATCGTTGAGGGTGACACGGCTTTCCTTGGTGAGAGTCATTGCTGCTTTGCTGAGGGAGAATGAGGGTTCTAAGCCCTCCATCTGGTTTTATAGCCAATGTTGTGTCCATTGGTTAGGTAACACATGGAGGCGTGGTTACCAGTTACAAGCTAAACCTCTAGTCTGAGAATGCAGGGAAAAGCGAGAACAAAAGATTAACTAGGTTTTACGAAAATCTGCCAACTCATCATTGAATTTATAAAAAGAGAACAGTCTAGACTGGACATAGCGATTATTGCTGATAGACAGCAATGTGCTGGGCCTTGGCACCAGCTCTATAGTGACGACAGAACAAGGGGATGGCAGCTGCTCTCAAAGTTTCTGAGGAACGCTGAGCTGTCCGCTGCACTTATTCAGAGAACCAAATCTGTACTGACAGCTCTGTATCCCTGTAGATTTCTGCAAAAGCCGCCGGGTTTACTATAATGGGGATGCTGCCAAGATTTTTTTTTTTTAGCTTTTGTCAGTTCAGCCAAAAAAAAGAGAAGGGATGAGGGGGTGATCACTACCAATCGTCCCTTGCCATGGAAAGATGCTAAACAGTGAAAAATTACTTTGCAATTGTTTTATCCCCAGCTTTTTTTTGGCAATATAAGTTTTTTAAATGCATAATTGAGCAAAGAAAATCCACAACTTTTTTCACATAACTTTCAGATTATCTGAAAAGATGGTATTAAGGATAAAGGCAGGGTAGTGGTCACCGGGGAGCAACATTTTCAAACACAGAGTTGACTTCCTTTTTTATAACTCTACAGAGCAGAACTACCGTTTGTCATATTGGTGTTTCTTTCAGCTTAACATGGCCCACCGTTCTAAAGTAAGTGGCTGTGCCAAAACATTAAATACATGTTACAAATTTACTTTAACGTGTATATAAACCATAGGTTTGTGCACAAGGTGTGTCTGGGCACACCCTAATCACCCCAAGTGCAACACCAAAACTGCAACAGCGGGCACCATGCTTTCAATCACGGAGTTGGTGGAGAGATCACAAAGATCACTCTGCGACCAGCTCAGCAATACAGAGCGCAGCAGCACTTGCCAGTTACATTCCACACATAACAGCACAAGGCTTTTGGGCCTAGGAAGCTGCAAAGGAGCATTGCTGTGGCTTCCCATCCAATCAGGAATCTGGGTGGGTGGTCACATGACCACCTGCCAGGCTCCCTGCTGGAAGAGGTAAGGGACAGTTGAAGAGTTGGGAATCATGGATGCCTCAGGTTTGTGTATGTATGTATTATTTTATTATTTATTTATATTAACGATACCATTTTTTCAAGTACTTTCCCTCGAGTACTCTCCGATACTTTTTCTTAAAAGGATATGTGAAATGTAAAAAAAAAACAATACAGACTAATAATTTTAGGACAGTTTCTCACCAGGGCTGCGTCCATAAGTCACCAGAGCTGCGTCCAGATCTCACCAGAGCTGCGTACAGATCTCGCCAGAGCTGAATAAAGATCTCGCCAGAGCTGTGTACAGATCTCACCAGAGTTGCGTACAGATCTCACCAGAGCTGAATACAGATCTTACCAGGGCTGCGTCCAGATGTCACCAGAGCTGCGTACAGATCTCACAGAGCTGCGTACAGATCTCACCAGGGCTGCGTACAGATATTGTCAAGGCTACATGCCGATCTCACCAGGGCTGCGTAAAGATCTCACCAGAGCTGAATGCAGATCTGCAGAATGCATACAGATCTCACCAGGACTGCATACAGATCTCACCAGGACTGCGTACAGATCTCACCAGGACTGCGTACAGATCTCACCAGGACTGCGTACAGATCTCACCAGGACTGCGTACAGATCTCACCAGAGCTGAATACAGATCTCATCACCTGGCTGTATACGGATCACACCTGGCTATGTTCAAATCTCACCAGGGTTGCGTCCAGATCTCACCAGGCTGCATCTAGATCTTACAAGGGCTGCGTTCAGATCTTACCAGGATTGTGTCCAGATCTCACAAGGCATGCATGTGGGTCTCTCCAGTGCTCTGCGTAAAGGTGCTGGGCTGAAAGGGTGGGTGGTGAGCTGAACGGGGTGGGTGCTGGTCTTTGTGCCGACTCCGGGGCTATATGTGTGGTGTGGGGCTGCCTCGAGCTGTTCCTGCGCCAGGAAGGAAGAGATGTGGGACTGGGCAGGCACTGTCAAAGACAGCTACTGCCAGTTGCCCAGCAGGCTGCCTGAGGTCCCCACAAGTGTGCCAATCCGGTTAAAAAATGTAAAGGGTCGGTATCAGCCTTTAGTATCGGGGAATTTTCACACGTACAAGTACTTGTGAGAATGCCCTGTATCGGCCCCGATACCAATACTAGTCTTGGTATTGGAACATCCCTAACATATATATATTGTCACAATTAGCGCACTGGAGCACCAGGAATAGTAAACTAGGTGCCTGGGACCACCATGGCAGGTGTCAAGATGGAGAGTGGCGGGAGATCAGTGAATATCTGTTTGCTGATCTCCTCTGGCTAGTATGAACCCAGAAGTGCTCAGCTCTGCGCACACCCGGGATTTGCTCTGTCTAACCCTGGTTCCTTTTGGGAAGAAGTTGACTGAGCACAGAATGTGCCTTAACAGATTGCAAATCTGTCTAATGGATTCCTGATGTCTCCTTCAAGAAAGCCTATCGCCTGCACTCTGCTGTCACAAATGGGGCTTTTCATCCCCTTTGAGATAGCAATAAAGTTAAGGTGAAAAAAAACATATAAATGAAAAGAAGAGCATGCGGTGTGCACACTTATGGAAATTATAATAGTGCCACACATTAGAGCAAATGTTGGAGTTAGAGCAAATTCACTGGTAACTGTAAAATCATGACCTGTACATGCTTTTAAAAGACACCTATGGACTATTTTGGGCACTGTAGTTTTTTGTCAATTTTGTGGGAAATTTTGAGACATGACATATTTGGCATCTATTTACTTGATGCAACCCCATCTTATATATTTGACAAAAAAAATGGATATTATGCCATGCTTGGGTACACTAAAAAATGTAAGTGTATTTTTACTGAATGAATATAGATTTGATAAACAGTAGCTCAATGATCATGTGACATAAAAAATTGCACCTGCAGCCTTTTATTCCACAGGGTCCCTGCATTAAGAAAATATACTTTAATGTTATGGGAGGTTCTGAATTTGTTTGTCAATGTCTGGCTGTCATGCTGCCCATCTACCTTAAAGGAGAACTATGAGGTGAGTGATTTTCACTTAACCTCATAGTTCGAGCCGACGCGTGACAATGAAAGTGTCACACGTCGGCTCTATAGATCGGGAAGTGAGCGAATGCATACCATCGCTCGCTCACTTTCCGACTGTTAGTCACCGCTCCCCGCATGGATTCCGACCTCCCCACTCTGATCCTCCAGTGCTGAGTGGAGAAACGGATGGGGGAGGGGGCGGGCACAGCTGGCTCTGCCTCCAGATAGGCAGAGCCAGCTGTCACTCAGGCAGCTGGGTGGATCTTGACAGCATTGTCGGGATCCGTCCTGGCTGTGGCGCTCTCAGTATATTGCTGGCCATATCCCGCTATATACTGAGCATAGGGTCACGGGAGGATGCTAGTATATGTCCTCCCGTGACCCTAAAGAGAACTATGGGGAAAGCTAGGACACTGATCCAAAATGAGTATGCATATTATGGGTACGACTTCCCTGCTTGCCTTATTCCAGGTTGGTTTGCTTTAATCTGTGAACGTGGAGCTGTTGCTGTGCCCTCTTCTATACTCATATGATTACTCCGCAGGAGGATTAAACTAGCTGCTGCCTCTACATTTTTCTCCAAATTCCTCTATTGTGGTAAATCCCCTATTGTGGCTGTGTAGGCAAATTTCTATCTATGCTGCAAGAGCCAGAGCTGCTGGACTCTCCCTGTGAGTTCACTTTCTGCATTGCATTACTGGGATACACAAAGGATGCTACTGTAATGAAATGATTATGAACAGATCAAATAAACAAAATTCATCCACGGAACACTGTCTATGTTCAACTGTTTGTTGAAAGCTCAACTCCAGTAAAAATATATTTTATAATATATACTTTTAAAAGTCCCCCCACTCCTGGCAGTGGAGTTATGCTCTAAGGCTAACACCTGATACCTATGCACACACAATCGCAAGCACCCCACAACTCACCCTATATATGCATTGCATTGCCATTCATTCTGCCCTTGCCTCTACATAGCTAGAAAACAGTTGTATGCATTGAAGCCCACTTAAGACACATTCAGAGTGAAAGGACTGCCTAAAGAGGAACTTTGCCCATATCTTCAAAATAACAACAAAGGCACCTTTAGAAATGTTTAGTAATGACAATCTCTAAACACATACTTCTAGACAATTCCCGCCTTTCTATTCTTTGACAACCTTATTTTTCTTTTCCTCCCTTTTCTTCTCACAGTGGCCATTTTTACTGAGGGCAGATTAATCCATCTCCCTTTACTTCCTGGAACTCTGGCACACGTGACTAAGACATGTGACCATGTACATCATCTCAGTGGAGGAAAATGTCTTTCCCTGAGATCTTGTGATGAGATTTCCCAGCAATGCTCTGCTAACGTAGCCTTCCCAGGATGCAACACTTGGGCACATTACATCACTGTTGCCAAAGCGAACCAGGAAGAAGGAAACAAGAAATTGTAAGTAAAATAAAAATATATTTGTTTAACTAATAAATGTAAGATGATTTCATATCAGCATGCAGAGCTCCATGCTATTGTGATTTTTAGTGAAAGGGGGTAAAGGTACTTCAATAAATGAATGGGTGTGAATGGGGCTAGTTCACACTGCTCCATTGTGTTGTGTTACGTTGAAAAAAAAGTAGAACATGCACTACTTTTTGTCAGCGCAATGTAACACAACGGATTCAGTGTGAACTAGCCCCATTCACACCCATTCAGTTTTGGGTGCCGTTAGCATCTGTTGAAAAAAGAGTCACAACACAATGGATTGGAAGGAAATCAGAAGGTACAACCGCAAGTCAATAAACCCCCCGTTGACGTGGAATTTACTTCCGATTTGGGTGTGAACGGGCCCTAAATATGATATGAGGTCAGAATGCGGTGAACTGTATAACTATGAGTAATGTTAAAAATATAACAACGTAGAAAAGGAATGTGATTTTTGCATGATTCAACCTAAAAAATACACAATTTGAACTCTTCTATGTGGTCACCCCTCAAAATTATTGAGGTCAGGTGTTTTCAGTACTGTTAATATTACAACATGCAAAGAAATTTTAGACAACTGTGCCTTTCCAACCTTGCTGTAAGAGTTTGGTGAAGGCCATTTTCTGTTCTGAATGACTATGTCCCTGTGTTCAAGGCCAGCTCCATAAAGATATAGTTTGACCAGTTTGATATGAAGAAACCCAAGTCACCTGCACAGAGCCCAGACCTCACCCCTACTGAACACCTTTGGGATTCATTGAAACCAGCTTTTCTTGTCCAACATCAGTACCTCACCTCACAAATTGTCATTTGGCTGAATGGGCACAAATTCCCACAGACAGCCTACAAAATTTTGTAGAAAGCCTAACCAGCAGAGTGAAGGCTGGTAAAGTCAAGGTGGGTGGGTGGGGGGAAACTAAATTGTAATGCCCATGGGTTTGAAATGGGAAGTTCAACAAGTGCATATAAGTGTGATGAATAGGTGTCCACAAACCTTTTACCATTCTGTGTCTATTTGGAATGCAAATATAAGTACTACAAGTAATATGCATTATTGTGCATAATGGGGGTATACTGAGTGTATTGGAATGCATGGTGGGATGAGATAAAAATTCAACCTCTGACAGTCTTTTCTATCTTTGGGGGACTCTATTGGTGAGACCTCACCATCCCTGCTGGATTTTTATTCATTTCATATTACAGAAAATGTTACAGGGAAACTAGAACACACAAGGTTGGACAGAAATGCCACAATTCCCATGTGGACAGGAAGAGAGTTGGGAATTATGGTAGGAAGCTCAGTGTTGGAGCATCCAAAAGAAGAAAAAAAAAGCTCTCAGCTCACTAGAAACGTCCACGTCCCTGCCATGACTGACTCTCCCTCACGCATCAATCAGATTAAAACCTGCCATGTAAATTTAAATCTTATCGGCATTATTACATAATTTCTACTTTCAGCAGCAGAGTCACATATTAAACTTTCTTTCATAACCAACCTGTTGTAGGTAGAAATCTACTATCTACAATGCAGGTACTACACTTTAATCCTTTTATTCCCAAGATTCTTGTTGATAGAATATATGACTTCACCTCATGTAGCTACACAGACACTCCTCCTTATTCTCTGTACATACAGCATAGCTTTTAAAACGCATTGCTCTGTGTTTTTGTGGCTCAGCTTCAGCCATGGCAGTCTGTCTTCATCCTACTCTGCTGATGAATGATGGCAACAAGATCCCAGTTATTGGGTTTGGGACATACGCTCCAGAATATGTGAGTACACACAAGCATGCAGAAAATTGGAATGTTTGGGGATTATGGGAATCTAAGCAAGATATGGAAACCCTCTGAGAGTAACCTGATTCTGATCTGCGCTACGCTTTATATGGTAATAAACTGCAACAATCTTTACTGAACAACTGGCAAAAATGTATCAGTAACTAAAGTCCACAAAAGATAAACTAGTCCATGATAGATCAAAACAATTTAAATAGTCCATTAGGAAAGTTCCTATTGCTCTTCAGCTCAGCACATAAGGAGAAGAACGCTCTTATGACTACATAACATACTGTACATAAACATCGCAGAGCTTAACAGCATAGTGTAGTAGATTCTTTAATGTAAGCCAGTAAAAACAAAGTAACACACTTTGTACTCTTGGGGACAATTCACACCAGCTACTGTGCAAAATGCACAGCGGCTGGTGTGCGTTGCCCAACACAGCGCCAACGTGTACTTTCTATACAAAGTGATATTGAATTTAATTCTACGGGCACATCGGGGTGAGAGGTGGTTGCTCTGCGCCGCATCCCGCTGCACTAAAAAAAAAAAAGGACAGCACGCCATACTTTTTTTTCCCCGCATTACCATCGCAACGCAGTGGTGTGAACTGAGCCCCTCTGTGACAAGAAAATTGCTATTTCCAGTGCAGCCCTAAGGCATGTTGTGTGAAGTGACCCTTAGTCTCTATTCACACTTGTGCACACGTATTTTAACCTGTTTTTGTGGTTTGTTTTTCTTGTGGTTTAATGCCGTTCTCATGCCTTTTTATATGTTTTATGTTTTTGTTTTGCCCAATGAAGGTGAAATTAAGTATAATACACTACTGTATAACACACAGGTCACGCTGGGTGTCTGGGTTGCCATGGCTGCGGCGGCTGGCACCAGATGTTTCAGCATGAGGATTCAAGTGTGTTTACCACTCAGACCACCAGGGAATACTTAATACAGCCAAGTTTATAATTCATGCCTCCTTACAGCAGTGTATTATACAGAATTAAATGTGATCTCACACTATCCGCTTAACTTACAAAGCAAACATATCAGGTTAAGGATCCTTATTTTCAAAAAAGTGACAGTTATTTCCTGCAGAGTCCAATGAGATTTGAAAGTGACAGTCACATGGTTAAAATAAAAGCACAGTGCGCAGAAGTTGCCAACTGTCTGCAGAGTCAATAGCTACAGACCTCCAAACTTTGTGTGGCCTTCAGATTGGCACAACAACAGTGCATAGAGAGCTTCATCGAATGGGTTTCCATTGCCGAGCAGCTGCATCCAAGCCTTAAATCACCAAGTGTAATGCAAAGCGTCGATGCAGTGGTGTAAAGCATGGCGCCACTGTACTCTAGAGAAGTGGAGACGTGTTCTCTGGAGTGACGAATCACGCTTCTCTGTCTGGCAAGCCAATGGACTTATTAGGAAGCCAGCCCAGTGCTCAGGAAGTGTTGGAGTTGTGTGTATGTGTGCAGGGAGCACACAGACAAACTCGGGTGCGTGCTGGACGCACACGGAACAGCCAGGGGGGCTGGGAGAGGTCAGGAAGGTCGGTGACCCCAGGGACCTGTCGGACAGACTGCTAAGAGAGCAGAGTGAGGGCTCACGAGGGGAGAGGTCAGAAAGGTCGGTGACCCTAGGACCTGTGGTACAGACTGCTAAGAGAGCAGAGTGAGGGCTCACGAGGGGTGAGCAAGCGTGAGAGTCTTGAAGCTGTGGAAAGCTACCGAGCGAAGCTAAAAGACTGTCTTATGTTGCTGTTGCAAGCTATTTTGTGTTTGCCCTTTCAATAAACTGCATTTTCCTTGACTTACCTGGACTACAGTGGAGTGTTCTTGTTACAAATATATATATATATATATATATATATAACAATAATAAATACATATTTGTATAAAAACGTGTTTGTGGGCTATGCTAGGCTCATATTTGGGACTCGGGTTATACTTTATAAGAGTGTACTAGCTTCCAATTCTTTATTATGGCCACTTTGTGCCAGTGTCTGCAAATGGAAGATCCCTTATGTCTCTTCATGACATAATTTTTTTATATCTTTCATTTTCTATTAGGGATTGGAGCATAGCTTGGATAACAAATATTTTAAGCCCAGATGTGCCACTATTATGAAAGTTTTTAATGTCCTCAGGGGACTTTGAACTTATCACTTCCTTCCTTGATAAATCTCATATGTTCACCTATCCTGGTTCTTAGTATTCTTTTTGTTCTGCCTTCATAAAGTAGGCCACAGGGGCAACATAACCTATATACTACATATGTAGTTGAACATATGATGAAATAATTGATTTCACGTTTCTTCCCTTTTGAAATGCAGAATTGTTTTCCATCCATGGTGGATAAACATGAAACTTTGGGAAGGGGTCACTTGGCAGAACTTTATATGTTTTTTCATCTGCTGTGATAAAATTCATCTTGCTTAGTACTATGCTGCCACCCTTATCAATTCTTTAATAGTTCCTTTCTTATTATTCATTAAGCTGGTTTACCTATAATGATAAATTAAAATGATTAGGTTTTGGTTTACAAAGGGAAATGGAGTCAGAGTGCACCATTTGAGTGCAGGTGTGAATGCCCTCAAAGTTATTTTACTGGGTGAAGGAGTGCTTTAACCTTTTTTTCCATATTTGCAGACTTTAACTCATCAGCAAAAAATCTTGCTAGAATTAAGCCGGGTATACACGGTAATATTTTTAACCTGTGGGCTGAAAAAAGAAAATATCACAGATAAGCATTTTTAATGCGTTTCTAACGTTATTACGTCTACAGGTACATGCCACACACAATCTGATTGTACAGTCTCCTTTAGATCTACTGACAAATAAATTGTACAGGGGTCTGCCTGACTTGATACAAATTGGATACAAAGAAGATTCTACATAGTGTACAATTACACTGTATCATGGGTGGCCATGAATATATTTTTGATGACTGCTGTGAGTGTAGGATGGGTAATGTGCATCAGTGTGGCAAGTGGGCTTGTGAAGAATTGCATAGGAGGGATGTCAGGCTTTGTGCTAACTAATACGTTAGCCTCTATACTGGGATGCCATTAGGAAATACGGGGCCCCATACAGCCTACCTGACAGCATCCCCCTGCATACAGCCTGCTTGGCAGGCCCCCACTCATACAGCCTACCTGGTAAGGCCCCCCTCCCCTCCCCATTAACATACATGGACATGCCCTTCACACACATGTTCATTCAAATCAGATGGCTGGGGTGGCAGGGGTTGGTTTTACATTTTGTTCTATTTTTATTTATTTTATTATTTTTTACATTTTTTATCACCTTTTTTTTTTCTTTTCACTTAACTTTTACTATCAAAAAGGGTATAACAAGCCCCTATGTGACAGCATTTGGAGGTGACAGGTTCTCTTTATGTAAAACAGCAAAACGTTTCCAGGCACACTCACCAGCCAGCATGCAAAAAAACCTGTCTAACCACTAAGGTTAAAAGCAGAGGTTCTCTTTATGGAGACATCAGGGGTCTATTAGATTCCTGATGTCTCTCCTGCTCTCCAATACAGGCGATCAAGCACAGGATTGTGCTTGATTATCTTCAGTGTACTTGAAAAGCTGTGAAGGCACCACAGGGAATTCTTGTTGTGGGAAGCTGTGTGGGCAACACCTGCCAGGCCCCCACTTCCATCCTTATAGGGGCCCTATACAGAAGGTTGGCTGTAACCCCCTATCAGAGGCCCTGAATGTGTATGTCCAGCATACTTTTTTTTTCTAGTTTTTGAATGGGGAAGGACTGGAACCCTTGTTGGGGTTTTTATTCCTATCTGGGGCTCTGTTAGAGAGATATCCCCTCACGTCCTGCCCTGCTGACGACGGTTTACCAGTCAAGAATTAAGGGGAACTTTCCAATAACAACATAGACAGAAATAAAATGTATTTTCTTTAGTAGAGTAGGGAAAGCTTAGAACTCCTGTCAGATTTATATTATGTAGTCTTGTGAAATCGAGATTGTATCACATAAACAATTTTACAAATTGTCAGTGAATGGAGGTAAAATGTATTTAACACCAATCAACTTGTAGTGATACTCACTGGCACTGTATACACGGCTGCTTGCGCTCTAGATCCCGGTTTCCCTCAGTGAAGAAGCCACTGAAGTTGCCATCGAGGTTGGCTTCCGCCACATTGATGGAGCACACTTCTATCAGAATGAGAAAGAGGTGGGTCGTGCCATCCAGAAGAAGATCGCTGATGGGACTGTAAAAAGGGAAGATCTCTTTTATACAGGAAAGGTGAGGACGTTCTTCTTTGGCTTACTGGGCAATGTTGGTCTCCTGGGTCCAATGAATGGTAGATACAATGCAGGGAATTTATCAAAACTGGAGCAGGCAGAATCTGGAACAGCTGCCCATGGCAACCAATCAGCTGCCATCTTTCATTTTCAAAGTGTAACTAAACAAACTGAACATAGAAGTTGATTGGTTACTATTGGCGACTGCTCCAGAGTCTGCCTCCTCCAGTTTTGATAAATTCCACCCAATGTCTACATGGGGCTTGTATCTTCTTACTATGTTTCTTTCATGCTTTTTTCTATATGAAATATTTTTTTCGATTTCTCTCTAAATTATACTGGTAGATTAATTAGCATTTACCCAAACTGGCCTTCCTATTTGTGTCTGTATAACTGTGGTGGGACGTGTAGCTTCTAATCTGTCCTGGGGAAGGGGGGGAGTCTGATGTAAATCCCTGCAAACCAAAGCTCAGAGAGAGGGAGGAAAAAGCAGAACAAGAAGCCAGACACTTCATGTGCTCAAAATAAGCATAGGAGAAGAGGGCACAGTGACAGAGGTGAGATAATCAGTCTTTACTGCCCAGTCACAGTCTGGGGGTGGGGAGGAGACCTGTAAATATGACTTACGTATACATTAAAAATGATAGGATTAGCTAAGATCTGGAGAAGGAAAACAAACTTTCAAAACATTTTGGTTTTAAAAAGTGGTGAAACTTTATAAATCAATATAAAAGGAAGTAAATAGTCAGTTTTAAAACAGGAAAATGATAAAATTTACCCCTTTACAACTAGACCCCTTAACGTTGCACCACACTATATTCTGGGGGGGCCTAGGTTTAGCCTGCACTCTATGCACTCTAGCCAAAACTCCACCCTTCTAACTTGCAGCACCATTATTGAATGTATAAACAGCCACTATATGATGCAGCAAGTCCACTAAATAGTAAAAAGTGCTAATTTTTGTACTGCTATTCTTCTCTTCAGACCACTTTCAGGGCGGTTCACACCAGCTCCAGTGCGTTCCAGCACAATTCCTGCATTCAGGGGAGGGAGGGGGCATGGCGGTGCGTTGAAGTCAATGACACCGCAGCCACGTCTTCCACCTGCAGTGTGATCGCCCGCACCAGAACACGTGGCACATTAGTGCCTGCTTTCCGGTCCAGTGCGATCTGAAAAAATGCATTCACTATTTTTTCAGATCGCACTGGACCGGAGCACAGGCACCTCCCGCCCCTAAACGCAGGATGCCGGCAGGGGGGCACTCCAGTGAGTTCCAGCAGTGAATTGTGCAGGAACGCACCAGAGCTGGTGTGAACTGGCCCCAAAGCTGATTTCTAGGCAGATATAAAAAGACACAAATTAATCCAGCTCTGTAATCGTTTTTTAAATACCAGCAGTGTACCCACATTTGACCTGGTGTCACCCTTTTACAGTCCCTCTACAACAGAGCTCAGACAGAGAGGCAGAATCAGCACAAGGAACCAATCATTTCATGTGCTGACTAGAAGCATGCTGATAGGAGGAGAGTGTAGAGTGACAGAGAGATGAGCACATCACTGTGCTGCTTCTTCTTTCATTATATACTCACAGGCTAGGTTTAGAGAATATGGGAGGAATGATTCTGGCCATCAGGCTGAGGACATCATGTGGCAGAATAACTGTGTGTGAAGGGGGGGCATCTCTGGATCTAGGGTGAATCCTGCACCAAAAGCTGTTCTTTTATTAAATTTTTTAATGGGTTATTATTTTTATCTTCTGAATATGCGATCTGGTGCACAGAGTGAATAAAATTAAGCTTTGCTTTAACTTTTCAGTTATGGCCAACGTATCACTCACTGGAGCTGGCAGAACTTAATGTGACACAATCCCTGGAAACCCTTCAACTGGATTATATGGACCTCTTCCTCATCCACAGGCCCTTATCACTTAAGGTAAGTATCCGCATTCATCATATGACCGCGTACATGCTGCTCTTTTATGGTTATATTTCTAGCTGTACCCCTGTGATTTGGATCAGGCCCAGCTTGCTTCTGTGGCAACTGCTATCATTACACATTGCATGTAAGTGTTGATCATCCTGATTCATCCCAGCCGGCTCAATTATCTCTAGCTGACTATGACTTACATATTTTTAATGTGTCCCCCAAGGTGAGTCCAAGGTTTTTTAGCTACCTATAAATATAAAACAGGAACTATGTCTTAAAGAACAAGCAATTGTTGCACTTGTATGCCTAGAAGCCCAACTGCTACATTTTCTGATATTCAAAATGTGTTCCTCAACCTGCTACGAAGTTGGAAATTTAAAGTGTCACTAAACTCAGGAGTTAAATCTTAAAAATGCATTCAAGTACCTCAAGTAATAATAAAAATAAGGGATGCGCCGAAATTTCGGCCACCGAAACATATCGACCGAAAATGGCACTTTTGGCAAAATGCCGAAAGTGCCATCTTTTGACCGAAATAGCGGTGCATCTATTCTTTCTCTCCTCCCTGCTAGGCACTGCTCTGTGTCCCAGCAGGGAGGATAGAAACTGTCACAGGAGGCCGAGCGGTGTGGGTGGAGAGACCTGTGAGCACCGCTCAGCCTCATGTGACAGATCAGGAGAGCGGTGGTCACAGGAGACAGCTGTCACAGGAGGCCAGGCCGGCTGCGAGTGACAGCGAGTCAGGATGGAGAGCGGATACAAGCAGTCAGTGATCAGTGATACTTAACATGTTTAGGACTGCCAGAAAGCAGATCGAAAAAAAGATGTGGCCTTCAAAGACCTGCAACCTTGTTTTTGGAAATTTTGTTGATGTTGAAGTATATACAGTGGCGTCACAAGGAGTTGCGGAGGGTGCGGCTCGCACCCGGGTGACACCATTGGAGGGGTGACACCAAAATGACTGACAGTCACCCCCCTCTGAAAAGCCGACAGTATCAGGAGAGGTATCGGCATACCTTATCCCGCCGGGTGACTGTCCCCTCCTCTCTCTGCCGGCGTCCATCACCAAGATGGGCACCGACAGGTATCAGAAGACTGATCCCCGTGCGCAATGACGTCATCGCGCACGCACGTGGTGATGTCACGTGCATGCCCGGTGACGTCTCGGCGGGGTTACACTCGGTTACCGCTCCGGGTGTCACCCAGCCTCGGGACGCCCCTGAGTATATATATATTATAAAATTTGACAAATTGTTTTCGTTCTATAGCCCGGAGGAGATCTGCTCCCCATGGACGAAAATGGAAAACTTCAACTCGATACCACAACAGACCTGTGGACTATATGGGAGGTAGGCGCTTCATTGTCTTGGCTAGAATAATATTAATTGGTAACAGATATTGAATTCAATACAAAATGCTCTTTTTAGTTTATTCACAAAAACGTTCCACACCACACCTGGGGATTCCTCAGCAAGCCCCAGCCCTATTGAGGAAGCCCCAGGTGTGGGGAGGAAACGCGGCAAGGGTTACGTGTGGAAAGCTTCCCTGGATTCTCTGGACATATGAGATACTCACATTTGTTTGCTCATCCCCTATACAAGCCCAGTTAGGAACGAACATCCTGCCTACTGCCTGCCGGCTTGTGAAATAGAGGTGACGGAGCACAACTGACTGTGATATGGTTTCGATTGGATGGCTACTAAAATCATGCCTTTGCTTTGAAGGTTAGCGGGTGGCTTCCCGCGCCTTACGGGTAAACTCCCGTCTCCAATCTTGCCAGGCGCATCTTACCGTGGAGTGTCAAGTAGTCTTTCTCTCTTTTTGCACAGTGCGGCCGCACACGAAAGACCAAAATCTTAGAAGAAGCTTTCATTTCAGTCACTGAAACCCACGGAGTATCTTGTGCCTTTGGAAAGTGCTGGGAGAGGGGCATCCGCAGCTCCTGCCTGTATTGAGGAGCTACATTCTTTGCCAGTAATATCGTCTTATACTGGACACCTCTCCCGAAGTCTTTCTTCCATCTTTACACACAGGACTCTAGCATGTTCGTTTTCCCTCTAGCTTTTTGAACTGCAACATATGTGAGTACATTCTCTGATACATTGTTTCTTTTGAAAAGTACTTCAATCATCCAGAAACCTGCATAGATGGTCCTTTACCACACAGGTGGTTTTTAGGCAACAATTGTTATAATCATGCAGGATATATCCAGTGGAATGTTTTAAGTGTTTTTAAATGTCTCTGGTACATGAGTTTATTGTATATGTCTTTTTCTACTATTAAATATTGTATCAATAATTCTGATTTACCTGTTTTGAACCAATCTTTGTAGTAGGGATTTCTAATTTTTGGGGGAACGTTTTTGTGAATAGTTGTTTGAAACCCTGTAGATTGGTATATTAGTTTATACACTAGCGTAACTCCTCCCCCCTTTTTGTTGCATCTTTTTAGTTTATGCAATCTCACAAACAGGATGAAATATGTCTCTGTGTATTATATTACATTTCCAAATGAAGGCAAACAGATAAATTGATACGTCATTAAAATGTATATATAGGGACCACTTTTCCTGTAAGATGAATCTTAAGATATTGTACATAACTATGTGATCCCCCATTATGTGTTTATTATGCTGTTCCTTATTATGACAGTTCTCTGTTTCTTAAAGTAGACCTTTCTGTAAATTTACAAGTTCATATGAATACATTTCTGACAGGTTACACATACAAGAACATATGTTTTCAGAAAATCTTCATCTCTGCGGTTCCGTGACTTTGCCTAGGTTTAGATTATGACATCAGTCTGCTGCAGGCAGGAGGAAGCATTTCCTCAGCCTCCTCTCCCCCAGTGATTAGACTACAACATTGTCATTTCACCACTATGCTTCTACCACCTACAGGCCATGGAGAAGTGTAAAGACGCTGGGCTGGTAAAATCCATTGGAGTCTCCAACTTTAACCGTCGGCAGCTGGAGAAGATTCTCAACAAGCCTGGACTGAAGTATAAGCCAGGGTGCAACCAGGTAACTAACAGTTATATTATTAAAAGTCATGATTATATCCAAAATGTTACTAACACTGCAGTATATTTATATCACTACATGTCTATATATATTAAAACTTTTGCACTTGTGTAAAATGTTTTTCTTTGAGTCCATTGGGGAACACAGCAATTCAGATAGATGCGGGGTATACTGCAGCCTACAGCAGGTTTGGACACTGGTGAACAGAAAAATTGTAAGCCAGCCTCTTTATAATCCCTCCTCTATCTTGCATTGGCAAAACAAAAAGACACAGAAGAGTGGGACCTGTGTCCCTCAATAGATTACAAGTACAAAAATCCCTTTTTCTTTTACGTCTATTAAGGGACATAACATAGGAATTCAAATACAGTCAGGATGTCATAAAGCAGTCTACCTGAGAGGCAGGCAACAGTCACTGACAGGCCTTCAAGAAGGAGCTAGAAAGGTCGGTAAGTCAGAACCAACTAAAGAACCAATTCCTGAATCTGGACCAGAGGAGGAGAAGCCCCCTGTAAGAAAGAGGAAGCTGCTAACCACCAAGGGGTGGCAACAAAGGAACACCGAGTCTGATCCAGCAAGAGGTGTTAAACCAACAACCCATCAAAACAGGTGGAACAACATAACTACCTGACTATGAAAGAAACAGTCCACAACACGATGGGGGTCAATAGAAAAATACACTGGGGTAAGCCTCTGGGAGTAAAGGCCCCATAGGGAACCTTAGACAAAACCAGTTATGCAAGATCAGCGGTTATATACACTTCCCACCCTTAAGAGAGAAGGAAGGAAGTTTCCATAATAAGGAGGAAGCCAAACAACCGATTCTCGCTAAAACAATTTCAAATAATGCTAGAATCATTACAGCGGAATAACCCATAGGAGTTGCATAGTGATCCCTGAGACTGGTAGAGAAACCAATGGTATGAGCAAGTCATCTAGACTATAGGGGATGGGGTGCATAAGAGGCACCCCCACAACATAGGCCACAAGCCCAGACTCGTAAAAAGGTGCAACAGCAGAAAAAATAGGGTGAACCAAATTTATACTCTTAGCCCCTGGAAGTGTCTCTGATAAAATAGCTCTGCAGGGCCTGCCTAACCCTGAGCAAAGAATCTGCTGATCCACCTCAGACCAATGAATCATCCATAGCCATGAAGAAGGAAACTAAGCTGGTATCTGTGAAACCTTCCTCACAAGGCTGAAGAACAGCCACAGAAGGAGCACCTACATCCAGGCAATCAGGTCCCATGACATCCTCAAGCAGGGAGAGAGCCTTCCAGAGATAGTTTCTGCCTGTCACACCGAAGATGAAGAGCGCCCAGGTGCATAGACCTCACCCAGTGCAGACACTTCCAGGTAAGGATAGTAAGATTGAAAGGCATTGCGGGGAATGTGCTTCTGAGAGTAGAACCTTTGCAGTCATCCAGTGTAAAGACCAGGAGGTTTATCCTGTAGCTGAAAGGACTTCCATTTCTTCCCAGAGGAGTAGACATAGCAACACCTAGGTACGGTCCAATCTAGGAGTCTAATCTAGGACGGTCAAGGCAGGGTTCCTCAAGGAAGAGGAAATAATCTCTTCAGAGAGCCAGACGAGTCCTGGGAATGGAGGCAACCCAGCAAGTGGGACCTCCCTGGGGCAGGGGGAAAGAGACCACCCCGCTTACCTGGAGAGATTGATGAGTTATGCCAAGGGACTATGTGATCCATAGAAACAATGTGGCTAAACATCCAGATGCAGGGTAGTATGTACTACATCAATAAGGTCTGTCACAATTAACTGTAAATCTGAGGTGACTGCAGGAGACTCCAGTGCCTTAAAAACAGTCCCTTCAAAAGGTAGACTGCTGGGACTCTGAGTCAGAGATGGTAACAGGGCCCATATAGACAGTCTGATCTAGGGGCCCCGGGAGGGTCAGAGGATGACTCTGCAGGACATGGTGCCAGAACGTTTAGAACCTCTGCAGGCACAATGCCCTGTGGGCTGAGCACAGCCAGTTATAAAATCCCAAGTGGACATAAAGGTGACAAGGAGAGGACATGGCCAACAGACCTGAGGAAGACTCTGATGATGATAGCTCTATGCCAATAGGAGTCTCAGGTTCTATTTACAGTCAGGTTCTTTCTGGTGATACAGGGTAAATGCCTCCAGAACCACTAGAAGTATAGGCCTCTAGTAGAGGTCATCTGTAGCAGCTAGACTGTCCTTTTTGTGTCTTAGTGAACACAAGATGGATAACAATAGCACTTAACCTTCAGCACTTAACCTTCAGCACTTAACCTTCAGCACTTAACCCTCACTGTGGTAAACCGACTACAGAGGAAAATTTAAATAGGCACTTAGCTCTGGACCTGCAAAGCACTCAACAACTAATTAAGACAGTTAGGTCTGGAAAGCTAAACAATGCAGAGCCCAGTACCCAAAGGTCACATTGCTGGCTAGCATGTCCAGTTGGGTCCAGCTACAACCTTTAAAGGCAGACTGAGAAAACACCAATCCAGATATTGGCTATATAGGAAAAAATCCATAAAGAAGACACAAACAGCAACAGAGCTGAGGAAAAGGCTAAGGAAAAGGCTTGCAACCTCGTAGGACACTAGTAAAAAAGCTGAGGCATGCTAGGTAGAAGAGTGGTTATACGGAGGCTGGCTTACAATGTTTCTGTTTGCCAAGGTCCAACCCTCCTGAAGGTTGCAGTATAACCTTACTGTTTATAAATTCCTGTGTCCCACAGTGCATGATAAAGAAATATATACTTTAAAACTCTAGGGCTTGAACCAATTGCAACCAATTGAGATCCTAGGGCAGCACAGTGGCGTAGTGGTTAGAGCTTTTGCCTTTCTGCACTGCGTAAAGCGCTGTGTAAAATTGTTGGTGCTATATACTGTAAATACCAGTAATAAATAAATAAATCCTCAAATTTTCAACTCAGGTGGAAGCTATTTAGGTAATGTTAGCCATTAGAAATGTTCTTGCTTCAGGATCTCCCTGTGTCATACTGTGCAATTCCAAGTACATTGCTCCAGGTTTTTTTTTTTAATTGCCTGCTACCTTTTCCCTGAAGGAATTTAGAGGCCAAATGTTGGCCCAGTTCTTACTCTTTTCTTCTTACAGGTAGTCTTACTGTTTCTCATCCACCTAAAAATGTAAAAAATGTAGAAGATTTTAATAGAAACATCCTTTTAAATTGAAAATTAGGCTTTAAGTGATGCCCTCTCATTCTTTTGCAGATTGAAAGCCACCCATACCTGAATCAGAGCAAAATGTTGGAGTTCTGCAAGGCACATGATGTCCTGCTGGTTGCATACAGTGCCCTGGGCTCACACAGACACAAGTATTGGTATGACATGGGGGAAGTGGGTGCCTTAGATGTTCGTGGTCACATTATCCTGTCTCCGAAGGAGCTTACCCTCGCTACCAAAGCTGTCAATACACAAACGGGTGGACAAGTTGGAGGGTGACAAGATAGTGGTGTGTGGAGCATGCTGCATCAAGAAGTGGCCTGCTACACACAGGAGCTGATGTCAGTGCTCCTGATATAGTGCTTTAACATTTCCCAGAAACTCTGAAGCAACACCCGGCCATTGCAGGAGTAAAAGAGGCTCCAGGCCCAGCTGTGCAAGCCAACCACAGTGCCTGAGGCTGGAGCCTCTCTTGCCTTTCCACAGGAATCTATGGGAGATGTAGAGCATCTTCTGAGGCTCCGGTAGCTTTGTTTAAAACACTGGGAGAGGACCTTCAAAAATCTGTGTCTCCCGAAATTCTTGGAAGATTCAACACTACTGGAGCATGGGATTGGAAACAAGTAGTGCCTGGTGGTATGCAGGAAGGCCAGGAGATGCCAGGAACAGAAGAGAGGAGGGCAGTAAGTTCTTGGTAATCAAACATGTGGAAAGCAGGAAGTTCAATGGGAGGAAAGTGTAGATGGGCTCACAGGAGGGGGACAGAGCTGTGTAGAGAACTAAGTAACTTGAGTCTTCTTCTCCTGCACTGTGTATCCTAGCTGAGCTAGCCAAAATGTAAATGTCCCATTAATACAATTGGAACACCTACTAGTCTGTGTAAGCTGGGCTGCCAGTCATCATGGCATAGTGGATGGGCTGGGCACAAACACAACAGCAGGTCCTGACCTGCTTGCTAGCTGCCCTGTTGGGTAAAACTATTTATTGTTATTATGAGGTGTGACTTTGGGGTGGTTAGCACAAATGGTGAGCGCTTAAGGAACAGTCTTGAAGCCATTTTAAAACATAAACAGGACAGTCTTTTATTTCATTCAGCAACAGAAAACAAAGCTTCAACGATAATACAAGGTCTGCTTGTATTTCAGCAAAACTGAAGGTACGACTATCTCACCACTCCAGGTTGTTGCACATACTCCTTGTGTCCCAGTCTCTGGACATTAGGGTATTTCTTAACAGAGCCACAGTCCACCTCTCGTAGCACTCTTAAACACATCCCTCATGTGTCACTGGCTCTCTGTCTCCTCGGCTGTCTTCGAGGTGCCTCCAGCACACACAGCCACCTCTTCCCAGCTGGAGCCCAGAGCACTAGCCAGCACCCTTCCCATAAGTGCTGTGCACAGGTGTGCAATTAAGTGCTGGTCACTATTAAACAATGGACCCAGGAATGGAGATTTCATCACTCCCAATTCTCTTTGAAATCTCCAAGTTCCAGGATCCCATGCCAAATCCAGGTTTTCTAGGAAGAGAACTGAAAAGCCAGTTCTTTCCCAGCAAAATAATTTGTTTCCTGGAACTGCTCAGCCCCTCTGCCTGAGAGTCCTGGGTGACTACAACCCCCAGTTCTACCGTGGGATTGCCACACAACACCACAGAGGTCAGAAGCTCCACATTTTAAAATAGAAATCGGATTTTACATTAAAACAGAGTACTCATTTAAAGTGTATCTACAGCCAAAACTAATTTATTTCTCCAGTTTTTTGGTAGAGTAGATGGGGTTAAAACTTTTGACATGTTTTGCCATAATTGTATTGCTTTCCGTGAAGTGTTGGGGGGATTTAATTTCACTTCCTATCTCAGTAACAATGTCTGGCCAGGGCATTAAGTAATGGGGAACCTCCAGATGTACACAGACAGCAATAACGTAGAAACTAGAGTAGCGTAAAAGAAACTAGAACCCTATATGCTGTTCTTTGCTTTCTGGTCCCCATTGGGAATTCTTGCCACACATCCTGTTTTGGGGGCATCTTGTTTTTTGGGTTGTGCATGGTTTGGCTTTGTGGTACCCTGTTATTTGAATGTGCAACTTGACTGGAGGCGGTCAGCTGATCTTTTTACCTGTTGGCTATTATGTTTATATATACATTTACTGTGGATCTTGATGTTGTTCTTTCTGTCCCCTTGATAAGGGAAGCCTCCAAGTCCTCCAAATGTTGGTTTTTATTTTGATATATGACATAAATTAATTTTGGATCTGTAGTTCATCTTGGTGTGCAAACCTTTTCTGCATCCTGGACTTTTGCAGCTCACCATTTAGCCATGCACCGACCCTCATCTATGGTTTGTAAGAAGTCTGTGCAGTATGGTTTGATGTACTTCATGCCAAATAATTTAAAATAATTTTTTTTTAAGTTTTGGCTAAAGTGTGGAAAGGTAAGAATCTTTGGCAGGGTTTATTTTAAATAAACCCTGACAAAGATTCTTACCTTTCCTCACTTTAGCCAAAACTTAAAAAAAAAAGTTTTCTTGGCTGGAGTTACATATTTATTTAAAGGTTTCCTCAAAGTTGTTTTTCTATTATAATTTTTTTTGTATTTAGGGTGGATCAGAGCTCTCCATTACTTCTGGAAGATTTGGTCTTAGCTGAAATAGGCAAGAAGTACAATAAGACACCTGCGAACATCGCTATTCGCTACCAGATCCAGCGTGGAGTGGTGGCCATCACCAAAAGTTATAACCCGGACAGAATTAAGGAAAACTTCAAGGTTAATTTTGCACTCCTTCATGTGTTTTGGCAAAGGACATATTTATACATTCTGAGTTGTTATTGCAGCATTGTTCAATCGACTCTTCCCAAAAAATTAACTCCCTTTAGAGCTGCTGGAGCATCTTCTGCATCCAACACTTCCGTTTGTGTTGGATGCCTGGTCCCTTTCTGAGTGCTGTATTACTTTCTGCCAGCCCAAACGTCACTACCTATCCTATAGTGAAGTAGAAGTCAACAGAAGGAACCAAAGCTCATAAAAGGGACCATATTTTGGACATTCCAGGAAGTGCTGGATGCAGAAGATTCTTCAGATTTCTCTTCAAAGCATTTCTATTACAGGCAATGAAATGTTTAGTATTTTTTAAAGTCTTTCCCCCATCCCTGCCTTCCACACCTGCCTGCTTTCCTTTAATATGATGGTTAGGCTCACTGAATAATAGGGAGACTCAGAAGGTGGGAATGACTGTACCAAACTCAAATTCTCTAGTTTTTATCTCTGGATCCACAGGCCATTTTGGCATGTACTTTTCATTGAAGGTAACATTTTCTTTTGTATGTACTGATTGCTCAGTTTGTATTGCACAGGCTTGTAAAAAGAATTTATCTTAAACTTTATTCTTCAAAAATGTAATCAACGTGAATCTGTACTTTACCCATTCAGGGAAAGTAACTGGTTCATTTGATATCCCACGTCTTTGGTTGCACATGCACTGCATTGTAGGATGAAGGGTATTTCATGAGGCTCTAGTCAGTGAATAGGGTGGTGGGACAATCTGGGAGATGTTAACATAAACATCAGGGGAGGGCCTATGAAGCAAACCTGTTAATTTGTTCGATATGAAAAAAGCACAGGTTTCCTTTAACATCCAATATTCTAAAAAAAAATGGGCAGTTTCTAGCTTCGTCTCCCTCATCTTTGCCTGGTTCAAGCCCACGACTGGTCTTCGATTCACAAAATCATCTGCATTTTATTTCATGTGAACTATGAAGAATTATTTACTGAAGAAAACTTTTACTATTTTCAGGTCTTTGACTTTGAGCTGACACCTGAAGACATGAAAACTATTGACGGGATAAACAGAGACTTTCTTTATGTGGATATTCCGCTGTATGTTTCCATATGGAGTGTTTACACTGTTTTTAAGGGCTTGCTCTTTAGTGACTTTTATTTTGAATTAAACCCATCTAATGGTGAGATCTGGTATTGTAAGAGGCCCATATAGATGGTATTACCCAATTTCACCCAAGATTTTTTTAAAAATTCACAAAAAATTGATTCAGCAAATTTTTGAACCTTGGGTGAATGTTGTGTAAATCTCAAGTGGAAACATTCTTAAATAGATCCATATATGGATAAAGGTTTGTTGACACCTGACCATCACATGATAAGTTTGTTGAACAACCCATTTTAGAGCCATGGGCATTAATATGGAGTTGCCCTCCCCTTTGTGGCTGCAACAGCCTTCTTTCTTCCAGGAAAGCTTTCCACAAGGTATTGGAGAGAGGCTGTAACAGCAAACCATCTAATTACTAATGTCCCGATATATGAAAACATCCATTAACCATCCTTCTCAAAAATGCATTTCATGTTTTTATGAATCCAGTTCCAGGTGCTACACCATCCCTGGAGATCCAGGTGAGTATATCTTCAGTATTCCAGCCCCAAGACCAAAATGAGCAGTTAACCCTTGCAGTGCAGGGGGGTTGCACCACTGCAAGGGTTAATTTTGTTAATAGCTTGAGTTCCTCTTTGATCTAAAGTAAATGCATAAAACATGCTTGATTTTAAACAAATGTCAATCCTATCTATTTTAAAAAGAAAAGGTTTGTGGAATCCGATGCCCCCAACTATCTGGCACATGTAGAAGAATTGACAAAAATTTGGAGTGGTGTGTGGCCATTCCTCTTTCAAAGGATGTTTTATTGGTCATTGTGAGCTGGCAAAGCACAGCCGGTTTTGATTAATTTCCAAAGGCCTTTTAGTCACATAAGCAAGTTAAGTTGAATTGTGGTGCTTACACAGGGCCAGTTGATATGTCTTGCATGGGAAAAATCACAGATTGCTATAAAGCTAAACTCCAGGCTTACCTGTATTTTCCTCCACACTTGTAGCAAGTCCTCCTCTCTGTTGAAACTGAATACTCCCAACTCCCTGTAAATGTGCATCTTTACAATATAACCATTCGAAAAAAATCCAAGGCAGAATTCTGTAATTTTTACAGGTGCCTGGTGGCAAAGAGCAGACAGACCTAGTGATATCACTGGGTCTTAAAACAGGGGTTTCTTGAAAATCAAAATTATTTGAGCAAAAATGTTTAAGTGCATATTGTTTAGGGGGAACAAGGGAAGGTATTATATGTTTACACTATGCTTTAGGACATTTTAGGCTCAAACATAAAATTATTATGTTTTCTAGTTTGCATTTTATCAGAACTCCCTATTTGCAATTTTGTCTAGTTTCCCAAAGCAGAATATGCAAATTTGCTGATTTCCTTAACCAGACACTAATAATATTTTTTTTATCTGTACCCGTCCTGCTTTAAGATCAATGGGAGTCGGTGGGAACATTTTCTAAACAACAGATTTATGTTCTGCTTGCCTCCACTGTGTTATGATGATATGATAACTCTGCTGGTGGTTAGATTTTCGTCCCATGAACTAGAAAATGTCTGCACAGCGTTGGGTTCAGACTTCAATCATTGCATTCTTGTGGCAGCGGTGGGATTTGAGTTCTAAAAAAATAAAAAGAGCTGTAAATTGCTTAGGAGGGGGAAACCGAGGTGGGGGTGACCAATGATGATATTTGTTCAACTGGCTATTCTGTCCCTTCTATACGTTGTCCTGTGGTCTGTGTGTAGCTGAACATGCAGCTAAACCCTCCTATTCTGCAATAAGCCAGACCGGGTAAAATCTCAATGCTTTCTTAACAAAACAGGGTGGGGTGAAACTGGTAAAAAACATAGAAACATACAGTCAGTATACAGAACATGTAAACATAGCCTCAGCTTTATGTCGTACAATAATTGCCCAAATGTTTATCAAAACCATATTTTTAGGAAAAAAATGCTTAAATGAAGTTTAGTGCACACAAACACAATGTAATAACCCTTTTCTAGTAAAATATAAAAGAAGGGGTTACATTGAGTAAATAAAAACTATTCATGTCAAGCTTTAAAATTGCGTGCGCCCGTGTAATGTGCACAATTTCATTTGCATGCAGAGGGAGGGGTTGCATATGGAAGTGCTCAATTAAACGCATACTTTTTTGAACCTTTGTATTGTAACCCTGTTTAAAAATTCTTTAATACGAATATTGTAAAAAAAAAAGTGAATCGAAAAATGGAACTAAGGTGCAGCAGCAACCATGATCTTGGTATATCTACTTCAGGATCAGGCCATATATATATACATACAGCGGTCCTGAAGTAGTTAAAGAAACAGTTAAAAAACAGTCTTGAAACTGCTATAAGCAAGATATTTTCCTTCAGCTCCATCCAGTGGCAGGGATGTAAGCGTATTATTTCTACACGCCGCAGGCAGAACACTGGCCATAGTATAACTTTAAGCTTTTATTTAAATATTTAAAGACCTCAATACATTCCCAAATGAGTAACCTCATCCCACAAGCTGACCCTGCACACAGTACAATCCCTTTGTTCAACAGCTAAGTAATGTGAAGTTCTACTTGACTGCATGACTTGCTCACAATTCTTTTATCTCTCTTCACAGATTTGCTGCTCATCCGGAGTACCCCCTGCATGATGAATATTAAGGGAAATTTTGACAAGTAATATCTATGTCTCTAGACAAGATCTGCAGGTCACTTTTAAAGCCAATATGACCAGAAATACTGCTATGTCTACATTGGCACTTTATAAAGCCTTTGTAGTTGATGGGGTGTTTATGTTTGTCCAATTAGGATATATATACTATATGCATGTCTCTGATACACTGTAATAAAAGTTAACAGAAAAATTGTTTTGTTTATTTAATAGAAATGTCATAATAGGTAGTTACAGTCGTAGTTGAAGCCCAGTTTCAGGCACAATCCATTTCATGCCATTTTTAATGCCTTATGGCCCCTTATTAGACCGAAACGGACTATTTTCCAACCTTTTAAAAAAAATTTAATTTAATTTTTTTACTTTTCTGTTGGCGGTGCAGTTGTTGGCATGTTGGGTCATCAGTGTGTTTATTTTTAGAGTTGTATTGTGGCAAATCCAGATTATGAATTGGAGCCGGAAGGGACTCAAGAGCATAAAACTTGACAGTCAGAAGATTACCTTTTCCTGCCAGCACTAATCATCACAATGTGAGCCATCTGCCATCTCATTAGAAACTTGAACATTTTTATGATTTTCAGACTCCGTTGAGGCTCTTTCTCTAGATTACTCATATATAAAAATGTAAACCAATGTACAATAACTTAGAAGAACTGCTAAGGAATAGTACAAATGTCTCACTATGGTCATAATTAATCAGCAGCATTAAGTTTATTTATAAAGGCGGCGTGGCCTTCTGTATCGTAATAGCTACTTATGTTGACCTTTCAAAAACTTACGTTTGTCTGTATAATTTTCTGGCATGTTAAAATATATACGGCAACAGAATGATTTTTCAGTAAATCTCAACATTTTTATGATTACAAAGTCAACCTTGAGCTCTGTTCAGTGACTGCACCTAAGCTGAGATAATGGGGTTGATTAGCATTGAAATAAGGGATCGAATTATGAAAGTCAGCTGTCCCAGTTCAAGAAGTAGATGGTGACCCTGGATGACGTCTGAACAAATATAGCACCATCCTTCTAGACAGAAGAGCAGATGAAGGTATTGTCAGGGGCAGTGGCGTAACCAGAGTTATGGGCGCCCGGGGCAGAACATTTCCCCCCCCCCATATTATATAAACATCCACTGGAACTGTACCCCCCACCCCACACATATATATCAGCTAAGGAACTACAAGTCCAAGCATGCCATCATTGTCCATGTACACCCCCCCACACACACACATATCACCCAGGGAACGGCAATATCTGGTTGTTGTACAGGGGCAATGAGGGCATGCTGGGACTTGTAGTTCCCTAGCTGATATCTTATGAAGCTGTATTCCACCTGAAAGTACTACAATTACATTATAGAACTAAGAATAGAACATAAAATAAAAAATTTTTTTTCTATTTGCATCTTCTCAGAAGCTGTGTGCAGCTTCTGAGAAGATAAGCTATTAGCATAGCGGGGAAGGCGGCTGCGCATTTTGCATAGCTCCCGCTACTCTAATAGCATATCTTCTCAGAAGCTTCCCTGGTTGTGGGGGGGGGTCTGCCGTGGACCCTGGTGCAGTGGCTCCTTCTCTCATGCACCCGCATCAGACTATGCGATCCGGGCTGGCTGGATCAGGCAGACGCGCCCTCTAATCAGGCACTGTAGAGGGCCGCCCGCAGTGGCCTTGGAGGAGCGAGCGGTCGCCCGATGACAGAGCCGGGTGCATGTGGGTAATATAAGATGCAAATATAAAATACAAATATGATAATAGTCAGGGCCAGTGCTAGACTATTTTGCCTCCAAGGCAAGACCTGCTACTTGCAAGCCGGCAGAGTGAGAGGAAGCCGCTGGTTGGGGCTGTGCCCAGGGCCAGATTAAGAGCATCATGGCCCTGGTGCTGAGCATCCCCTTAGCACTCAGCGCTGTTGGTCGGTCGGACGGGAAGCAGCTGAGGCGGCTCTCTAATTAGGTGGCCACTCACTCCACCGCTGTTGTCACCCACTGACCACAATGTACCCACTGCCGCTATAATCTGCTGACCACAATGTACCCACCACTGTTATCACCCACTGACTACATCTTAACCCCGTCACACACCACAACAACCCTGCAAAAAATAACACCTTCTGAGCCGATGCTTCAGGACCGCTACATATCACCCCCATTACTTCAGGACTGGCATAACACACCCCATACCGTCGGAACCTCATAAAACACTAATAACAACCCCCATACCAAAGGACTCCCGTAACACCCCCTTTATACTGTAGGACCCCAATAACAGTTCCCTCATACCTATGGACCCCAATAACACTCCCCTTATAACTAAGGATCCCAATAAGAAATAACACTCCCCTCATGCCTAAGTATCCCCATAAAACATCCCTCATGCCTAATGACCCCCATAAAACACCCTATATCTCTCAGGATCCCTATAGCACACCCCTCATACCTCAGGACCTCTGTAACACTTCCCTCATACCTCAGGACCTCCATAACACTCCCCACATAGTTCAGGTCCTCTATAACTCTCCCCTCATACCTCAGGACCCCTATAACACTCCCCACATAGCTCAGGTCCACCAGAACTCTCGCCGTGGGGTTCCCTTACAAAGTCATACCAGACCCTTTAGGTTTGGTAGGAATTTTAAGGGGGGCCCCACACCCAAAACCCAGGAAAAATAATTCCATCCCAGACCCTTAATACGAGCAGAAAAGGGGGGGTGGGGAGACAAGCGTTGCACCCCTCCTGCAGCATACCAGGCCACATGCCCCTGGGGATGGTGCTTTTTCAGAGGGGGACCCCCTGGAAAAGCACCTTGTCCCCATGTCGATGAATACATAGGCCTCTTCCTCACAACCCTGGCCCAGTGGTTGTGGGGGTCTGTGGGCAGGGGTGCTTATCTGCATCTGGGTAAGGGGTAGTTGTTACCCCTACTCATTCACCAAATAAAGAAATAGTAAATAAACACACCACACCTTGCAAAAGTCCTTTAATTGAACAAAAAACAAGACAAAAAAAACTGTGTCCATTGATGTAATTCAAAGGTTTAGTCAAAAAAATCAATTTTGTCCAATGATGTAGATCCTCGTCAATCATGATGAACGACGCCAATCGACGCCAATCGACTCGCCGAAATAAAAAAAGTGCAGCTGCCCGCCGCCCCGCCCGATGCCGCCGAACTCCTGTCGCAAAATGACAGGTCTGAGCCGAATGTAAACAAATAGGGAGCACGAGTCCCGTGACAGGAGACTGCTAAAGATCACTGCTATTACAAATTTACAAATGAGTGCCTTTAAAAAAGAATACTTTTACATTTGTGCTTCCTACAGCCCACTTAAATATTGCTTGTGCCACATTGGATATTTCTCTCAACAAAAGCCATTATCAAAACATAAAAGGACAAAAGAGATGGACAGCATAGAAAATAGTATGAACAGCAAAAACAATGAAATGAACCAAACCATTTACACATTGGAATCTGCTCTAAAGAATATTTTTTTCATTACTGGTTTGAGTAAACACCTAGATAAGGAAAAACCACACTACTGTCTGCAGGGTCTCTAAGGGCCAGGCAACGAGTGCCATAAGGCCACATGTGGCCCCCAATCTGCAGGCTGGGTACCAAGGTCTTCTTCAGCATTATTATGTTTTTAAATGTTTCCAGCCAGCATTGTTTATAAATGACAGTGACATCCTGGATTTAGTTTTGTGAAAAATGTATCATTATATAACCTGTAACTGCAAGTTGTAGAACTACCCCTTGAAATAAGCAGATATACTAATAAGAAGTAGTACAATGTAAGAAACTATTTTCTAACATTTTACAGCATTGAATTTCAGCAGCTATGGGATCATAATAAGGATGAACACAATCTGCCTTTCAGTGGTTTGTTTGTAGCAGTACATGTATATGCATAGTACTGCTCTCCATTGGTCTATTTGTAGCATTACATGTCTATACATAGTGCTGGCCTCCAGTGGTCTGTTTGTAGCATTACATGTATATGCACAGTGCTGCCCTCCAGTGGTCTATTTGTAGCATTTCATGCATATTCATAGTGCTGCCCTCCAGTGGTCTGCTTGTAGCATTACATGTATACGCATAGTGCTGCCCTCCAGTGGACTGTTTGTACATGTAGAGGCGTAGCATTTGGTGAGACATAAAACTGAACTGCAGGCAGATATGAAGAAAAAAAACCCAGTTAAATCATATTTTCTTTAAGAAAAAAAAGTATTTCCTGTAATCCCCAGGATTCAGACTGGGAAAGGGAGGGGCAGCACAAAAAGCCAACGAATGGTCAGCGTGGTGCCCTGAATTAAGGGTACTATGTGTTTATTACATTATACTCTAGGAAAATTAGCATTATTTACTGCTTTAGCTGGGGTGGTAGTAGTATTCATATTAAGCAAGCCTGGAGTCTTGCTTTAAAAATGTTTTGAGTAGATGTTTTTTTCTTTTAATGAAAGTGGTGGATGAGACCAGAAGTAAGTAATACATATTTATATACAGTATGAATATATCTCAGACTTTTGTCATAGCTAGTATAAATACAGTGTATATATATATACCAGGTTAAGCATCCTAAACCCTATGCCAATATAGATGTTAATGTTGCAACAGGAATCCAAAAGAACATTTAAATATGATATGAGGTTAGAATGTGGTGAACACTATAATTATAAGTAGTGTTCACAATATAACAGCGTAGAAAAGGCATGTTGTTTTTGCAAGATTCAACCTAGCATAAGGCCATATTTACGTTGAATCCTTGTGATTGAGGAAGAGATGCAGCAACAAAATACCCAATTTGATCAAAGCTATGTAGTCACCCCAGCGCCATCACTGGCAGGGTGTGGGGGATGCGGATCGCACCTGTGTGACACCTGCTAGGGGGTGACACCAGGGCACCACCATGTCCTGGTCCAGAGCCCTGGGTAACAGGGGACTATTTTATCACTTTTGGCGCTATTCCAACCCGTATGTAATAGTATCATATATGATTACACGTGGACTGCCGCTTACAGATGTGGCCACTGTCACCCGGTCATTAATTTGAACAAGTCTCATCTAAATGGCAGGAATCCGAAATTGCACATTCACATATAGTGTGAATGTAGCCTTAATAATATTTCCCCCCAAGACAACAATAATAATTCCCCCCTCCCACAGCAATAATAATCTTCCCCTAAGGCAGCAATAAAAAGTACTTTTTTTGGGTTGGGGTGGGGGGGAGGGGGACACCATGAGTTACCACACTGGGTGACACGAACCCTAGTGATGCCTCTGGGTCGCACCTCCAAATTACTGAGTTCAGGTGTTTCTAGTAAAGGGAAATGTTAGAAATACAGCATGTAGAGACATTGTGTACAGTTATGCTTTCCCAAATTGACAGTAGTTTGGGGAAGGCCCTTTTCTGTTCCAGCATGACTGTGCCCCTGTGTACAAAGCCAGCTCCATAAAGACATGGTTTGACCAATTTAATGGAAAGAAACCTAAGTGGTCTGCACTGAGTCCTCACCTCAACCCTACTGAACACCTTTGGGATGAACTGGGATGCAAGTTGTGAGACAGATCTTATCCTCCAACATCAGTACCTGACCTCACAAAATGGCATTTTGGCTGAATGGGCACAAGTTCCCACAGAACCCCTACAAAAGTTTGTGGAATACTTGGGAGGCGGTTGTAATCTTCATAAACCCTTGGCGCTATATATAAATCCTGTATAATAATTAGAGGTGCACCGAAATACAAATTTAAAAACGGAAACGAAACCGAAATAAAAAAGAAATGTCAGGCCGAAACCGAAACTGAAAATGTTTTTATTTTATTTTTACAAATTTTCCAAATATTTTATTTTTATTTATTATTTATAAACTTTTTACTTTTTTATACTTATTTTTATTTATTTATTAATTTTTTATTAAATATTTTTATTTTTTATTTTACTTTTAGGGGCTTCGAGGAAATATTAGGGGTCTAAACAGATCCCTGATATTTCCCTTTTAAAATAGAAAAACAGATTGAGAACAGAGTCCTCAATGTCTTTTTCTGTATCCCGTTATAAATGAACAGGAATCCTCTATACTAAGTGTTCCTGTTCATTCATAACTTGAGAACATAGTATGTTTACTATAACCACAATTATGAATGAACAGGAAGTGATGTAGATGACTTCCCATTCATACAAAATTGAGGATATAGTAACGATACTCTGTCCTCAATTATTTACAAACACTCAGCGATCACTGATCACTGAGTGTTTGTATCGCTCTCCTCTCTGACACGCTGTCACAGTAGGCTGAGCGAGTGGAGCTGGTAGGAGAACACAGCCTCCTGTGACAGCGCAGGCTGTCTCCGCCCCCACACCGCTCTGCCGGACTGTGATAGGCGGCTGAGCAGTGTGGAAGAAGAGAAACCAGCCACTCACAGCGCTCTCCTCCTCCAGCGCTCGGCTGGCTGTCACTTTCTCTCCTCCCCGCTGGGACACAGAGCAGCGCCCTGCGGGGAGGAAAGAAACCCGGGATGCGCCGATGTATCAGCAGGAAAATGGCACTTTCGGCATTTAGCCAAAAGTGCCATTTTCAGCCAATATGTTTCGGCAGCCAATATATCGGTGCATCCCTAATAATAATAATATAAGAAGAAGTCAGGGGCTCTGTTACCTCACCAGACTCCAGCTTAGGAGCCTCTGACAGACTCTGGTGAATGCTTCTATGTATTCTTAGAACTAGTGTATAACATGTCAACATTGTGGAAGCACAAGAAATAATTAAGTCTTACACTACCTACTTAACACAAAAGGCCTAATGTAACAACAGTAACTCCCAACCATTAATCAGATTAAACCCGGCCCTGTAAATTTACATCTTTTTGGCATTATTGCATCATTTCAACTTTTAGAAGCCGAGTCAGATATTAAACTTTCTTTCATAACCAGTCTCTTGTAAGTAGAAATCATGTCAGTGCAGGAAACTTTAATCCTTTCATTCCCAGGATCCTCTTCGAGCCACACAGACACTCCTCCTTATTCTATACAACCTTTCACACACACACACACATACAGCATACCTTTGACAAACATTGATCTGCTTTAGTGTGACTCAGCTTCAGCCATGGCAGACTGTCTTCATCCTACTCTGCTGATGAATGATGGCAACAAGATCCCAGTTATTGGGTTTGGGACG
This sequence comes from Nanorana parkeri, assembly GCF_000935625.1. NCBI lineage: Eukaryota > Metazoa > Chordata > Amphibia > Anura > Dicroglossidae > Nanorana > Nanorana parkeri. The sequence goes on along the minus strand of NW_017307954.1, from coordinate 164,896 downwards.
TACGCTCCAGAATATGTGAGTACACACAAGCATGCAGAACATTGGGATGTTTGGGGATTGTAGGAATCTATGCAATGCAAGATATGGAAACCTGGTTCTAATATGCGCCTTGTATGGTAATACACTGCAACAGTCTTTACTGAACAACTGTCAAAGGTGTATCAAAAATGTATCAGAAACTAAAGCCCACATAAGATAAACTAGTCCATGATAGATCTAAAAAAATAAAACACTCCATTAGGAAAGTCCCTTTTGCTGTGCAGCTGAGTGAGGTGCGCTCTAATTACTATAAAACATAAATAAACATTGCAGAGCTCAGCATAGTGTAGTAGATTCTTTCATGTAAACCAGTTAAAAACAGTAACAGTAAAACACTCACAAAAGAAAACCTGGTACCCTGATTATCCATTCACACTCGTGCACCTGCATTTTAATGTATTTTTAGTACATTTTTGTCATGCATTTTTCATACCATTTAGTGCATTTCTCATGTGTTTTCATGTGTTATGCATTTTTGTTTTAGACAATGAAGGTGAAATAAAGTATATGTTGCAAAGAGGTCTGGGCTTGATGTCATGCACTAAAACACACAAGAATGTATGTTACAGGTGTTTTTGAGCTCCCATTTAAGCCTACGGGGCCACAAATGCACTGTGTAGCACCAAAGAAGCACCAGAACCTTTCCAAAAGCCACACACTTCTGGCCATCGTTTTCGTAATCCATGCTCTTCTTTCTATCTCTGTGCCTCCTCTCTCCACCAACATGATGACAATCCAGCATGCTTCACCGGCTGCTAGGTATGCTGTGGGCTTCCAGTCCATAGGGGCACTAAACCAATTTTACATGGTATAGTGGTATATAGTGAGGTTTAGACATGTAAGCTGCGGAAAAATCCGGTCCGGATATTTTGTTATTTAGGAATTCGGATCTGAAATTCAATTTGGTTCGGGTTTTGGATTCGGGCGAAATCTGAATTTCGTTAATTTCGGATGAGTTTACGAATATTCATTGTGATTAAAACAGAAAACCATATACAGATATTAATACTAAAGCTGAATCTCCTAGACCCGAATGGCATTCGGGATCCTAATTTCCAAATTGTATTCTGGAGCTACCGAATGCCACATGGGTCTTTGAGCCTCAGCTTTAGAAATATATGTATATGGCCCTTAGACACGATTGGCATTCAGATTCTGAATTTCTGACTTGCATTCGGGTGCTCCCGAAGGCAATTCGGGTCTGGGAGCCATATACATATATTACTAAAAGCTGAGGCTCCCAGACCCGCATACCATTCAGGATCTGAATTTCCTAATTGAATTTGTAAATTCGGATCCCAAATGCCATTCGGGTCTTGGAGTCTCAGCTTTAGTATTATATGTATACTGTATACTGTATATGGCTCCCATGTTGCCGTAACACAAATTTGTGTTCAGACCCATTTGCATGTGAAGGGTTAACTCCAATATGAATTGACAACACCAGACTTGTGAAAAAATACTTTATTCATACACAAAACAAACATGCCGTTTTTGACAAATCCTTTTTTTTCGACGTTTTTTTTGGGATCTCAACAGTGGGGGGATACTTGATGCAGGATTTGAACCAGGGACATAGGTGTTGTGTGGCAGGTCCTCTAACCGCTCAGCCACTGGGCTTCCCTTTGATGTTGGTTGTTGCACATCCCTATTGAATCCTCACCATTTTAACACGCCATGCGCGCGCGTTGGTAGTATTTATCAAGCATCTGTATAACCTGCATACGATTCCGCGCCAAGCGTATACGCGCGTGCGCGCGCGCGCAGTTGGCGTGTTTTTGCATGGCGTGTTTGTGGCGTGTTTGTGAGGTTAGTAAATCAACCCCTGTGTATTCATTCCAGAGACAAGGCAGTCTGCTGCAAAACAGAAGTTCTGCAGAGCATGAGAACAGATACAGATTTAAAAGGAAGAGCAGCAAAGAGAAGGGATACTACCATGGATTACAGTAAGGCACACATTACAGTATTGTTTTATGTTAAAAAATTTGAGGGTTTAATGTCACTTTAAACCAAAAAGCACATCTGATTGGCTAGAAAAGTCACATGTCCAATTCAGTTTCGTTTCTGAATGAAATTCGGACAGGATCCGAAATTCGGAAGCGGAAATTCGGATTCAGGCTCCAAACCTGAACTCATCCGAAAATGGAAACTACATGGGCCTCTCGCCCAATCAGCTGACCATAAACAAAGGGGCGGGATGCTTGTGCTGATATAATTTACCTTATATAGCCATATTAGGCCAATAGCGTCACTGCACCCCACCCCTTTGCCAAGCTGGATGCAATTACACGACTGCAATGCGTTTTCTGTAGGCGGATCAGGTAAGTGATAGTTTTTGATTGGATGCTACAGTTTATACTGGGTTACTGAACACTCTTCTTTGAGTTTCTCCTATTCCTCTCTCAGGTAATCACTTTGAAGCTGACCATACACCTTACATTCTGATTGCATCGCCATCAATAACATACAACTATAAAGCACAGCAATTTGCTATACAAATGTGCTCTCCGCTTCACCAGCCTCCGGACTCTGAAGCCTGGGGCCTTGGTTAGAGCCAGGTCCTGGCAGAGACCTGCGGCTTCTCTGTGCAAGCATGATTTCCCCCACATACACATGTGTAGATGTACCATAGGTTTCTGACAGATGTATGGGACCTGGCAGTGACCCACAGCATGTCTGCACATGGGCAGACTTCTTGCTTGTGCATACATGCTATGGGTCTATACCAGGCACTCGGCAGAGACTCACATCATTTATATGCACCTGCGCAAAATCTTACAAACTTCCTCCGAGTATGTGTCACATAGACATCCCAGAAAGCAGTGGGGCCAGACTACGTCATTCTCATCTAGGCAAGGACTTAAGAAATGTCCCCCAAAATAATGGAAAAAAAAGTTTTTTACTATTTTAATGTTCTTTTTCTGCATTTGTGTAAGAGGGAGGGGGAAGGGGGTTAGGTGACTGAAAGTTATTTGTCTGGGTCAAGGTGCACGTTAACCTTTTTTCTCATTATTGCAGAGTTTAACTTATCTGCAGAAACTCACGTGGTTTAGAATGACTTGCTTATTTTACACAATTAGAAGATTTTCCTTTTATACAGAAACTGTGTTTACTTTATCAGCCCTGAACCCTGTGCTCTACGGCAATCCAGTCTATCCACATTCCAGCCCCTGAGATGTTAGCTGATGCTTTTCACACCAAATGTTATATTTCCTATCCCGAGTCTTGAGCAAGGTAAAGGTTGTCAGGCAGTCATTAAAAGAAATGAGCAGGCCACTATTGCATATAAGAGCTCCAGTAGGTCTTGTATCTGGTCTATAGGTCACAGATCCCTTAGGGGTTTTTTTATGAATCCCCCACCCAGCTGTATGCTGGGTGAATGCAGTTCACATGGCATTTCCACCACTAGATGGAGTCGAGGAGCATGGAAATGCTCCCTTGTGCCATCTAGTGGCAGGAAATCTCTGCAAAAGACATTTGTCTAGCATATAGCTGGGTGCGGGGATTCATAAAAAGACCCTTTAATCTGATCTTGTCAGCTAATCACTAAACTTAAAGCTTAAAGTGTAACTCCGCTTTGTTGAGAAAAATAATCCCCTCTGGGTAGTCTATGTATGTTGCAAGGATTTTAGCAACCTGCGTTGCAGTTTCCAACCTTTTTCTGTTTTAAAGAGGTTTATGTTCTTCTCCCTCCTATACTGATTCCTATTTGGAAGGGTCAGCCTTCAGTATAACCATCTGAACTAATCTCAGTCATCTAATGAGGAAAGTTGCAGTTTCTGCATCACTTTTGTAGTCAAACTATAATGCATCTGGGATTTAGAGTCCTGCAATGCTTCATGGGACTTCCACAAAAGCTGGAGTGTCAAGGTTGCCTACCCTTGCCCTACCCCATGGACCCCAACATAACATAATTCAGTCTCTGATTTAATCTCTTTCCCAGAAATGAACCCCTAAAGAAGTAAGCCTTAAACTATAGAAGCAGAGCTAACAGTCCACTATCCCACTCGCAACTAATCGCCTATCCCTGATTCCTTTAACAGACTGAAAGCCGAACTTTGGTTACTATGGAGTACTGATCAGCTCTCTGTTGCCCTGTTAATAAATAAAGATTTTGTATATAAAATTCTTTGATATAAAAACTTTACCCATTGTCTTCTTCTGATCTTTATATGAGAGAAAGGAGTGATGCTCAATTGTATGTGTGAGGGTTTGCCAGTTGCTTCCACAGCTGTAGCGACCAATATCTGCCACAAGATGGCGATAAAGTTTCTTTAGTGGAAGCTGGGTGTTCTATCATGGCGTAAGCACAAAATTCCCCATGTTCATAACGCTTCTTCCTCCCATTCATGCTTATCTAATGATATTATTTAAAAACAAAAAAAGAAATGTGCAAGCTTAAAAATTTAAAAACAGAATTCATTGGTACTGAACTAACAACAATTTTGTGAAATCTGTTCAGCTAACCTACCCAAGAAGCTAGGAATGCGACCGAGTACCAAAACTTTTCCTCAGGGCCTCGCCAATACCAATTACCAATACCTTTTGTAGTGTCATGTGAAATTTTTTCTAAAACAATACAGACTAATGATTTTAGGACAGTGATGGAGCGCCAGGGCCCAGTTGCAGATGCAACTGCTGCAACCCTGGTAGTTCTGCCACTGACTGCAAGCTGTAGAGGGGCTACAAATCTCAGCAATACATTATCCAGCTGTGCAGAATACCACCAGCTAGAGAGGACTACAAATTCCAGCAATACATTATACAGCAATGCAGAACAAGCTACATATGCTGTGTTGCTCCCCAGGGCTGTGCCGGGTCTCAGAAGAATGTGCAGCGTCTCCCCTGGGCTGTGTGCAGGTCTCATCACAGCTGTGTGCAATCTTACCAGGGCAGTGTGCTGTCTCACCTGGGCTGTGTGGGGTCTCACCAGGGCTGTGCGGTCTCACCAAGGCTGTGTGCGGTCACACCAGGGCTGTGCGGGTCTCACTATGACTGTCCAGTCTCACCAGTGCTCTGCAGGACTAACCATGGCTGTGCAGTCTCACCAGGGCTGCATGCCAGTCTCATCATGGCTGCGAGGGCGAGCACAGGCAGCAGGAAGGAGGAGGAGGAAGAGATGTGCAGTGTGAACAGCCACCGCAAGGTCCCCAGCAGGTTGTCGTGAGTTACCCAGCCAATGTGGGACCTTACAGCAGCCTCCTGCATTGAAAAATGTAAAGTGCCTGAGCGACGCTTAGTATCGGAGCATTGACACAAGTAAGAGAACTCGTGAAAGTGCCCAGTATCAGCACCAATGCCCATACTGGTATCGGTGCATCCTTACCAGAAGCATTTGTTTTTTTGTTTGTTTTTTTATTTATCTATCTTTTTTCCCCGCTGGGCATATATATAAAACGTTGGATCTTTTGGTTGACTGCTTTGTTTTTACAAGTCTGATTATACTGCATTTATGTGAAAAGCCTGAAATTCAAATATCATTCAATAGCATGAGCTCAGATTACATAACTGAGATGATGGATACTTCCTCCTCCTTCGGCTCTACATATACGTCTCTTCACATAGGGGGTTTATTTATAAAATGTCCGCCCAGTGTTTTAAAATTAAAACCTCCTATTTGGTGAAACAGATGTCAGCAAAACAGGAAGTTAGGGAAAATCTTGATAACGGAGCTCAATGATTTCAGTAAAATCGAACAGGATTTCTAATCCTTCCGCACTCTACCCAAGTCAGAAAAAAAAAGTTCTTGGTGCTTCACATATACAATTTTATATATATATACCAATGAATGGGAATAAAATGTATATACCAATGAATGGGAATAAAATGTATTTTACTAATCAATGTGTAGTGATACTGAGTAACATATGGCTGCTTGCGCTCTAGATCCCGGTTTCCCTCAGTGAAGAAGCCACTGAAGTTGCCATTGAGGTTGGCTACCGCCACATAGATGGAGCACACTTGTATCAGAATGAGAAAGAGGTGGGTCGTGCCATCCAGAAGAAGATCGCTGATGGGACCGTGAAAAGGGAAGATCTCTTTTACACAGGAAAGGTGAGGATGTTCTTCTCTGGCTTAGAGGGCAGTGTTGGTCTCCTGGTTCCAATGACTGGTAGATACCATACCAATAGGCTTATTAGCATTTACCCAAACTGGCCTACCTGTGCACACCTGTATAACTGTAGTAGGACATGTAGCTTCTCATCTGTCCTGAGTGAGCCTGATGTAAATTCCTGTACAGCGGAGCTCAGAGAGGGGGAGGCAGAAGAAGAACAAGAGCCTAGACTGTTCATGTGCTGAAAATAAGCTTGTTGATAGGAGAAAAGAGCATGGTGAGAGAGGTGAGCTAATCAGTCTGCTGTTTTCTCTTCACTGCCCAGTCACAGGGTGGGGAGGAGACCTGTAATTTTGCCTTAAATGCAGAGAAAAATCAGTTCTCCTGTCCTCGCAGATAGGGCTATGCTATGAGGCAGAGCTGTGTGAATCTCAGGACTGGGTGGGCAGAAATACAAAACGGTTGACAGCAAAACAGCTCTCTTATATGTATTTGCTCTGTGTATTTTGCTGTTTCCCTGGATTTCAGCTTTATACTTCCTGCATGTTTCCCATTGCATGACAATACCGATATTATTTATCACAATACGTTGAAGAACCAGTAAAAATGTCACAATTATAAATGTTGACACCTACATCCCTGTATGGAGATATCTGATACTTGTACATTTCTGGAATGCGCTCTATTGCTTGATGTTAGCTTTTATCTTTTCATCCATTAAAATATCCATCAAAAACAGGACAGGAAAGAGCTGAGCATTGAAAAATATCTCCCCCCACAATGCCAGATATACAATGATGGAAGCAACATTGTCTTTTAACCAAGTTTTATTGGGATGTTACAAAACCATTGCTAACATTTCCTCATTTCACTTTCCCCTTCCAACCTCCCGAAGGTGATGGATTAGGTGGCCCCTCGTTTACTGGCAAACTTCAGGATGTTTTTGGATTCGAAGTAACAAACACATATGGTTGGATTAAGTGATTTATGTCTCAAGGGGCAATAAAAAAAAAAAAATCAGATTTGACTGTTTGCAATAATTGCAGCAATACTGAAGCCAATGTATTAATACTAGGTCAGATATCTGGAACGTAACAGGACAGTCAGGTCCAATTTGTGTCCCTCCAGAGGTGGTCAATTGAGATGTGGGGCCTCCTAATGGAACTAATTCTGAGTAATTCTATTTCCTGTTTTGACTCATATCCCCCATACAGTGGTCAATATTCACCAGCAACATTTCTGATTGTTACAAAGCAAATATTAGCAAAGTAATTGACCCATCAATTTAACTACCTCCCAAAACAGTTACTTTTAAAGCAGAACGACACCCTCTTATCCTCCATCTTGGCCTCTATTGGAGTTGCAGTTGCCATAGTGCTGCACATGATTGGCTATGACACCAGCCATTTGAGGGCTTCAGAGTTCGGTTGAGAGCTGAAATAAGTAGATGTTCATGGCCGAAGATTTTGTTTCATTTGTGTTTCAATTGTTTGTTTGTTTTCTGAAACCCGGATCCGTCTGTTATTCATTATTCAGAATTTGAGTCTGTTTGGATGGAGTTAAGTGTAAAAAAAAAAACAGTGAGGTGTCCCCCCCCCCCCAAATTCATACTAGACACTTTAGATGGAGCAAGTCTACAGAGATGTACTTGCTCCGCCCCTTTGTTTACATTCAAGAGCAGAGCTGTCAATAGTGGCAAGTGAGGATGAGGTGGCGGGCTAGGGCGATTTTTTTCTTTCGTTGGCTGCATCATGATTGACGAGGATCTACATCGCTGGATAACGTGATTGACAATGGACTTTTTTTGGGGGTAGGGGTTATTAATAAAGGACTTTTTCTTCAAAACTGTGTGGTGTGTTTATTTACTAACTTAATGTTTATTTAGTGAATCAGTAGGGGTAACAACTACCTCTTATTCTTATAAGAGGGGGGCGGCATCTGGGTGCCCCCCTTATGAATAAATTAAGCCTCCTTTCAGATAAGCCCCCCTGCCCGCAGGCCTCCACAACCACTGGGTTGAGGGGAATATCAACATGGGGACCCTGCCTGTTAATGGATTTTGGGGTGGACACCATGCTTTTTTGGGGGGGGGCATGGTGTCCTCGCAAAAATTCCTACAAGACTTAAAGAGTCTGGTATGAATTTGGAGGGGACCTGACACTGGTTTTTTTTTTGGCATAGGGTCCCCCATAAAATTCCTGCCAGGCCTAAAGAGTCTGCTAGGAAATTTGTGGGGGGCACCACACTACATAGTTACATAGTCAGGTTGAAAAAAGACACCGCTGTTTTTTTCCAATTTTCATGTTTAGCAAAATATCAGTTCATTCTGAATTACATTTGGACAAAATCCAGATTCATGCAAATTTTTGTTATCAAAAATTTGGATACGTTCAAACTCATTATTTTTCCCATTTTGAAATTCTGATGCATCAAAATTTCGGACTTTGCCTAATAAAGGGGGCACCGAGATCCCACTCCCCCCTTGTGAATGAATAAGGGGTAATTGTTACCCCTGCTCATTCACCAAATACAGTAAAATGTAAATAAACATACCACACCATAAAATGTCCTTTATTTGAAAAAACAAAAAGGTTTTTGACAAGCCTTTTATTAAAAAAAAGAAAAGAAAAGTCCATCGATGTAATCCCAAGGTGAATCACGTTGTCCAGTGATGTAGATCCACATCAATCACGATGCACAACGGTCGCCGAAAGAAAATAAATCCCGGCGGCCGCCAACACATCCAATCCCGATGAACACTACCACAAAAAGACAGCTCTAACCCAAATGTAAACATAGGGTTTGATTACATTGTATTAGGGGACAGAGAGCAGTCACTGAATGTAAACAAAGGGGTGGAGCAAGTCCCATGACATCACGACTCGTTCCTCACCCTTGTTTACATTCGGGAGCAGAGCTGTAATTTTGCGGACGGTGCCCATCGGTATCGGATGTGTCGGTGGCCGCCCTGAATCTTACATGTCTACCATCAGGCTGAAGACATCAAGTGGCAGAGTAACTGTGGGGGACATCTCTGGTTTTAGTGTGAATGCTGCAAGAAAAGCGGTTTTTATCTTACTTTTTAATGGGTTATTCATTTATATCTCCTATACTATTTGGTGCAGAGAGTGAACGAATTTAATCTTTTCATTGATTTTTTAGTTATGGTCCACGTTTCACTCACCAGAGCTGGTAGAACCTAATGTGAAGCATTCACTGGAAACCCTCCAACTGGATTATATGGACCTCTTCCTCATCCACTGGCCCTTTTCACTTAAGGTAAGAATCTGCATTTATCAGCATATAACCACGTACATGCTGCTCTTTTATGGTTATAGTTCTAGCTGTACCCCTGTGCTTTGGATCAGGCCCAGCTTGATTCTGTGGCAACTGCTATCATTACACTTTGCATATAAGTGTTAATCAACCTAATCCATCCCAGCTGGCTCAATAATCCCAAAGTGACTACGACTTACATATTTTTAATCCGTCCCCCAAGATGAGTTCAGGTACCTGAAATACAACATAGGAACATTGTCATACAGAGCAAGGAAATGTGGCACTTGTATGCCAGGAAGCCCAACTGTGAATATGTTCCAATATTCTAAATGTGTTCCTCCCTGAGATAGACATGTATAGATAGATACAAGGTGAGCCATCCCAGGAAAATAAAAGCAATAATTAAATTGCACTTTTATATCTAGAAACTAATTTGCAATGTTTTAAAAGAGATCTATAAAAATGTATTGCTGTGTTAGTGATGTATTCCTTTGAAGAAATAGCACATCTCAGTCTTGGTCAGAGTCATGTATTAAAGTTGAAGCTTAATCTTCCTATATATTGGAATATTCCCTGGTCCCTCCTTGTTCCCCCTCATCTATGCGACAATGCAATGTTTAAATCAAATCTTTCTACTTTCATGACATAGCCTGTTAGACTCAGTGATGTAATCACTTGGTCTCTGTGCTTCCCTATGAATTGCAGGTTGGTAGGATGGGCCGGCTCTGACAGTAATAAGATCTAGGCATCTTCATCTTATTGAGCTTATTGCAATTCATCGCTTCAAGATATAATCAAATCAGATCATTCATCAAACAGGAGTTCTGTTTAAGAGAGCCTTCAAAGTTTCAATCTGCTCATCAAACATGTGTCTGTTTAATAATATAATATAATAAATATATATTTTTATAACCCACCGCTTTGGAAGTTGTCAATTGATGCCTAAAAAACCCCAGCTTTCCTTTCCTTTTTTTTGACATTTCAAAAGCTAAATCAGCTTAGAGTTCTTTTTTAGTGTCTTTTAAACTCTTCATAAACCCTTCATAGTACTGGCAACTCAGAAACAGCTCATCATATTAAATAGAAATAAGCCCTTTGGCTCGGGGGACTTTCTGGTAGCTTGCCACTTGGAGCAAAGGTTCGGGTTGCACTCCAATAGCTGATACTTGCTGGTGGTGTCCTGGAAATGTGCATGATTTGACAAACTGTTCTCGTTCTATAGCCCGGAGGAGATCTGATCCCCATGGATGAAAATGGAAAACCTCAACTCGATACCACAACAGACCTGTGCGCTTTATGGGAGGTAAGCGATGGCGTTTGATTGGTTTGGCTAGAACAATGTTAATTGGTAACAGATATTGAGTTCAATACAAAATGCTGTTTTCAGTTTATGCAATCTCACAAACAGACTGAAATATGTCTTTTTGTCTAATTTTTTTCTGGTGCTTTTGGAAAGTTCTTTTAATATATTTGCATGGAGATGTACCTTATTATGACAGTTCTCTGCTGCTTAGAGTAGACCTTTTTGTAAATTTACAAGTTCCCGTGAATAAATCTCGGACAGGTTACACATACAAGAACATATTTTTTCAGAAATGCTTCAGATTTTACCATTACTATACTTTTCTTAAGTTTTTCTTTCCAGTTCAGTGACTTTGCCTAGGCCAAGATAATGCATCAGTCTGCGGCATGCAGGAGGAAGCATTTTCTCAGCCCAGTGATCAAACTGCAACATTGTAATTTTGTAGCAAAGTCCAAAAGTGAACATTCCCATTGTTCATTTCACCACTATGCTTCTGCCACCTACAGGCCATAGAGAAGTGTAAGGACGCTGGGCTGGTAAAATCTATTGGAGTCTCCAACTTTAACCGTCGGCAGCTGGAGAAGATTTTCAACAAGCCTGGACTGAAGTATAAGCCAGTGTGCAACCAGGTAACTAAAAGTTATATTATTAAAGATCATAACTACATGCAAATACTGCAATCCATTGAGGAACACAGGAATTCAGATACAGATTAATTTTACTGCGGCCTACAGTAGGTTTGGACACTGGTAAACAGAAAATATGTAAGCCGGCTTTGCATTACCCCTCCTCTATCATTGCTAGAGCGAAAAGGCACAGATTCCAATAAAAAGTACAAATATCTTATTTTCTTTTACGTCCATTGAGGGACACAACAATTTAGATACAGTCAGTATGTCCAAAATCAGTCCACTTGAGGGGCGGGCAACAGTTACTGATAGGCCTTTAGGAAGGGACTAGAATTGTCTGTAAGTCAGAACCAACAAAACAAGCAATTCCTGAATCTGAAGAGGAGAATCCCCCTTAAGAAAGGGAAAGCTGTGAATGACCAAAGAGAGGTGATGAGAATCAAACTTACACTCAGGAGGGAATGACTCCACCCAAAGGAAACCTGAACCTAAACCAACGAGAGACTTTAAATCAACAATCCACAGAAACAGGTGGACTAACATAACTACTGTACTAAGGAAAAAGCAGATCAAAACATGATATGGTCAATAAAAAAGGGGTAAATTCCCAGGTGGACAGGCCCCCAGAGGGACCAGCTGGACTACACAGAAAGGTTCAAACTTTACACTCCCCACCCTGAAGATTCAGGAACAACCCAAATTAATTGCAAAGTGATTTCTCAGACCAGTAGAGGTCTCTAGGTATGGTCAAGAAAGGTTGACTATAGGGGGTAGGGTACACAAAAGGCATGCCAACAAGGTGGACAGGGAGAAAGGTAGACCCCAGGCTGGTGAAAAAAAGCAGCAGGAGTGTCTCCGACAAATGAAATCTGCAGGACATGCCTAACACTCAGCTCAGAATATGGTTCTAAGAATCTGCAGATCCACCTGGGTCCAGCAAATCATCAATAGCCATTGAGAAGAAAACTAAGCTGCACTGCTAAGCACATTCATCTGATTAAAGGCAGAACAAGTGTGGGCAACTGGGGTACCTTCCTCACCAGGCTGCAGAACAGCCATAGAAGAAGGGCCTACATCCAGACAATCAGAACAAAAAAAAGTTCTCAAGCAGGAAGTCCCTGCAACAGGTACCCAGTTTGTTCTGTCTGCTGATAGTCCAGGGGGGCACATAGTTATCCAGAGCTGGTTTCTGCCAGCCAAACAGAATAGGGTGTACAAAAAGTGTGCAGACTTCTCAAAGTGCAGAGAGTACTGGATAAGGAGAGTCTGATTGCAAAGTTTTGTCTTTGGGGGGGCAGTGGTTCCTATAGTACAACAGGGGGCAAGTGGTGAGGTGTGTGTCAGAGAGGAGCTTTGTAACTTCCTCTGTGGTGACAGGGACAAAAGAGGAAAGTAACAAGTGTGAGGGAGGGTCTGGTACATTAATAGGGGAAGTTGATTGGACAGTGGCGATCTGATCCCGAATTGTAACTATTTTGTTTTTGAAATGAGTGGCGATGTCCTGGGCAGTGAGTGAGCTAGTGGGTGGTGGTGGTGGTGGTGGTGGAGGACATAGTAGAAAGTTGAAGGTAGAAAAGAGTTGACGAGGTCTGGATGAGAGTGTGTTCATGAGAGTTACAAAATAAGTTTGTTTGGCAGCACGGAGGGAGGAATTATATTTTACCAGGGCAGCTTTGTACAAGGTGAAGTCTTGCAGCGACCCAGTTTTCCGCCACAATCGCTCAAGAGTGCGGCTTTGTCTTTTTTGATGTCTGGTAACTTCAGTTTGCCACGGTTGTAGCGGACGTGGTCTAAGTCTGCGTGTTGTGAAGGGGGCCAAAGTGTCTAGAGAGGATGAGAGTGAGCTGTTAAAAACAGAAGTAGCCAGGTCAGGGCAGGGGTGAGATAGAGATCTTGTCATAGAGGGAGTCAGTAGCAGAGTGGAGAAGAGAAGGGTCAAGGTGGCGGAGGTTTCTCCAGGTGACAGTGTGTGGTGTAGTGGGAGTCCGTGTTGGGGATAGAGTGAGGGTGAAACTGACCAGGTTGTGATCTGAGAGCGGGAAAGGGGTGTTGGAGAGGTTGCAAGGAGTGCATAGGTGGGAGAAAATATATATATGTATATATATATATACACATACATACACACTTTTTTTTATAAGTGTGCATTTAATATTTTTATGCCAAAAGTGGAATTTCCCTTTGGTGTTCAAGAGGAAAAAATCCAAAAAAACGTCCTCCTTGACACAAGCAAGGCATGATAAAGGGTTATACGGAAGCTGATTTACGATTTGGTTTTCTATTTGCCAGTGTCCAAACCTCCTGTAGGTGTTAGTATAATCTGACTAAGTCTTAGGTGTCAAAAGTGTGCTAACAAAAGATTATTGTTATCCACGGCAAACAATTGAAATTCTCAAATTTTCAACTCTGTACTGCAGAAATGACAGGTGGAAGCTATGTGATTAATGTTAGCCATTAGCAATGTTCTTGCTTCAGGATCTCCCCGTGTTGTTGTGCACAATTCAAGGCTTAGTCCAGATTTGTTAGTGAAGTTCTAAGTACATTGCTCCAGGTTTTTTTTTTTTTAGTGTCTGCTACTTTTTCCCTGAAGGGCTTTAGAGGCCAGATGTTGGCTCTTGAGCTCCAAGCTCCACCCATCTGTCATAGTTCTTATAAAGAAGTTCTCATTCTTACAAGTAGTTTTACTGTCTCTTATGCACCACAAAATTTAGTTAGGAGATTTTGATGGAAACACCCTTTTAAACTGAAAATTAATTTGGGTTTTAAGTGTTCCAGCTAACTCTCTCATTGTTTTGCAGGTTGAATGTCAACCATACCTGAATCAGAGCAAATTGTTGGAGTTCTGCAAGTCACATGACATCTTGCTTACTGCGTACAGTGTCCTGGGCTCACACAGACACAAGGATTGGTATAACCTGGTGGGAAGGGGGTGCCACAGATATTCATGTTAGTGGTCACATCATTCCTTGTCTCCAAGGAGATTACACACAGGTGGAGTTGTCAGCTTGGGTAGAAATGTTGGAGGGTAACAAGTTAGTGGTGTATGGTGTACGCTGCATCAAAAATCAGGCGTGAATAATTTAATAAAGGGGTGTGGCTTATTACAAATACACACTTTGACAGATGGCCTGCTACACTCTATATTATGTATAGAGCTCTCACACTTATAGAGGAGCTCCAATGAAAACATCTGGAGAGTCGCTCTCCCAATGTAATCAGCAGGGATTGTCTGTCAATTTGAAAACTTGGTCCTGCATCTACCAGGAAATTCCAAGCAACACCTGGTCAATGCAGGAGCAAAAGAGGCTCCAGCCCCAGCTGTGCACTCCCGAGGTGGGAGCTTCTATTGCCTCTGCATTGGCCTTGCACAGGAATCTCTGGCAGATGCAGAGAATCTTCTGAGACTCCACTAGCTTTGATTAAAATAACGGGAGAGGACCCTCAAAACTCAGTGTCTCCTGAAATACCTGGAGTAGTTGACAGCACTGGAGTATAGGGTTGGGGCAAGTGGTAGCTGGTGGTATGCCGGAAGGGCAGGAGGTGCCAGGATCAGAGGAGAGGAAGACAGCAAGTGCTGGGGTGTCAAACATGGGGAAAGCAGGAGGTACAATAGTGGGAAAGTGTGCGGGGGCTTGCGATGGAGTTGCGGG
>NW_017307954.1:133469-147698 GCF_000935625.1 Nanorana parkeri | reverse complement strand
GGGGGGGCAGAGCTGTAGAGAAAAACAGGATTTACATGTTTCAGAAATAACTAAGTAAATTGAGTCTTCTCCTGCACTGTATAGCATAGACGAGATGGCCAAAACATCAATGCCCCATTGATAGAATTGAAACCTCTCCTAATCTGCTTTGTGTAAGCTGGGCTGTCAGTCATCATGACATAGTGGATGGGTTGGGCACAAACACAACATTTCTTAGGATGTCATGACCTGGCCTGCTTGCTAGCTGCCCTATTAGGTAAAGCTCTTTATTGTTAATTTTTAGTGAGGTCAGAAGCTCCTCATTTAACTAAAATCTGCTTTTGCATTAAAAGTGTTTTTCCAGCCATGTTTTTCTCCAGTTTTTTGTAGAGTGGAGAAGGGTTAGAACTTTTGACATGTTTTGTCATATTTTTATTGCTCTCCATGACCATGTTGGGAGGGTTTCATTTCACTTCCTTTCTCAGTAACAGTGGCCAGGGCATAAAATAATGGGGAAACTTCCAGATGCACACAGCAATAACATAGAAAATAGAGTAGAGTAGTGGAAGCTAGAAACCTGTATATTGTTGCTGTCTGGGCCCCATGAGGGATTTTTTCCATACTTCCTCTTTTGGTGACAAATTGTTTTTTTGGGTTATACGTGTTTTCGGTTTGTGGTACCCTGTAATATACATGAGCAACTTGACTGGAGGCTGCCAGCTGATATTTTACCTGTTGTCTATTGATATGTGTATACAGTATATATACATTCACTGTGGATGTTGATGTTGTTCTATCTGTCACCTTTATAAGGAATGCCTCTGTGTCCTCAAAATGTCAGTTTTAATTGTGATATAAGTTAATTTTCTATCTGGAATTGATCTGGGTGTGCTGGCTTTTTCTACCATTTAACCATGCACTCACCCTCAGGGCCGGCCTTAGGGGTGTGCGAGCCGTGCGGCCGCACAGGGCGCCATGGCAACAAGGAGGGAGCGCTGCCTGCTGTCAGGATGGCGGAGCGGTGAGGGGGAGAGAAGCCGCGCCCGCAGCTGTCAGGATGGCCGAGCGGGGAGGAGATCGGAGCCGCTGTCATCCTGTCAGTTTCAGGATGACAGCGGCTCTGTGTGTGGAGGCAGGGCCGGCCTTAGGGGTGTGCGAGCCGTGCGGCCGCACAGGGCGCCATGGCAACAAGGGCGCCGTGCGGCCGTCACAGCTCGTCCTGTGGGCGGCTTCTCTCCCCCTCACCGCTGGCCATCCGATATGACAGCGCTCCCTCGTCCGCCCCCCCCACTTGGGGGGGGGGCGCAGGAGGGAGCGCTGCCTGCTGTCAGGATGGCGGAGCGGTGAGGGGGAGAGAAGCCGCGCCCGCAGCTGTCAGGATGGCCGAGCGGGGAGGAGATCGGAGCCGCTGTCATCCTGTCAGTTTCAGGATGACAGCGGCTCTCTGCGTGGCTGAGCGGAGGATCGGTAAATATCAGTGATATTTACCGGTCCTCCGTGTGAGAAGGACAAACACTGGAGTGATCGTCTGATCACTCCAGTGTTTGTAAATAACTGGGGACACATAGCGCTATGTGTCCCCAGTTATGAATGAACAGCATGTGATTTACATCACAGCCTGTTCATTCAAGATTTCACCAATGGGGAGAAGCACTCAGTACAGAGGCTCCTCCCCATTCAGAAACAGCTGATGGTAAATATTTGAATGGGAAGCCTCTGAGAGCTTCCCATCCATTGAGTGCTGAGGCTGTAGAAAAAGAAATTGAGGATTTGGTGTCCTCAATTTCTTTTCTATTTTACAAGGGAAATGTCAGGGGTCTGTTTGGACCCCTAATATTTCCCCGAAGCCCCCCAACAGTAAAAAATAAATAAATATGAAAAAAATAATAAAAACATATTTTAAAAAAGTGAAAACTGCCCCCCCCCTCCCGCCACACACACACACATATTATTAGACAAGTGCGAAAGACAAAAAATTCATTTCAGATAAAATGAACGAAAACGAAAAATGTTTTCATTTGTTTCATCAAACAAAACACATTTATATGCTATTTTGGATTCAGCCATTGGCGTGCTCTGGAGGCAGGGCGCATGACGTCATATAACACCGCACGTGTTGGGCGCCGCCATCTTGGTGTATATCTAGGTATACACCAAGATGGTGGGGCCAATATCGGCGTGTGAGGTCACCTGACGCCACGCATGCATGGCGTCATGTAACGTCATGCTCCCTGCCTCCAAGATGGTGGCACGCATTCAGAGAACACGCTGGTGGCCAACATGGCCGCCGCACATTCTCAAACAAATTATTATTATTATGTGTCTGAATACAATACAGACCCCTGGCTTCATTTACATGTAGCCCGGGGTCTGTGTTCTGTTTTTTATTTTTACTTTTCTAGATGCACTTACTTGAAAAAAGGGGTCAGCATGACGACCTGACACTTTATTTTTATAGACTCTATTGTATTTTGACATTTATTGTTTACCTTGTGTTGTTTTATTTGATAAGAATACTTCTATTGTGCCTACAAGTTTAATACCTTTGAATAAAAGTTTTATTTTTATCACACTTTTTAATATGTTTCTTTGCGGCTTAACAAAATAGGAGTCTTTAAATGGTGCATATATTGGGGGAAATGGGTGTGGTTACGGGGGCGTGGCCACTAAAGGGTGTGGCCACTGAGGGGCGCTGTAAAGCTTTCTCGCACAGGGCGCCTAAAGGCCTAAGGCCGGCCCTGCTCACCCTCATCTATAGTTTGTAAGAAGTCTGTGCAGTATGGTTTGATGTACTTCAGGCAAAATAAATCCTGATGGAGGTTCTAACCCTTTCTCATTTTATTCATCACACACAAAAAAAAAAAATTCTGTCTGGAGTTACATTTTTTAATCATTTTCAAAGTTGTTTTTCAAATTTTTCTTGCAGGGTGGATCAGAACTCTCCAGTACTACTGGAAGATCCGCTTTTAGCTAAAATAGGCAAGAAGTACAATAAGACCCCGGCGAACATCGCTATTCGCTACCAGATCCAGCGTGGAGTGGTGGCCATCACCAAAAGTTATAACCCGGACAGAATTAAGGAAAATTTCAAGGTAAATTCTGCACTTCTTCATTTGTTTTGGCAAATTACATATTTATACATTTTGGGCTGTTATTGGAAAATAGTTCAATCTCCCCAAAAAAATGAACTCCCTTTACCGCCACTTAACGTCTTCTGCATCCAACACTTCTGGGGACCAGACTTTGGACACTCCCTGAAGTACTGGATGCAGAAGATTCTTCAGATATCTCTTCAAAGCAGTGGATATGAATTGTTTTCTTTTACAGTCAATGCAATGGGGTTTTTTTTTTAATGTCTTTCCCCTACCTTAACTTTCATAACAACCTGTCTGTCCTTTAATATGATGGCTAGGCTCACTGAACAATAGGGAGAATCAGAAGGTAGGAATGATGGTAGCAAACTCAGATTTTCCAGCTTTTATCTCTAGATCCACAGGACATTTTAACATACACTTTTCATTGAAGGTAACCTTTGTTTATGTATGTACTGACTGCTCAGTTTGAATTGCCCGCGCTTATGATAGATTTACCTTAAACTTTACACTTAAAAAATGTAATCAAAGTGAATCTCTACTTTACCCATTCAGGTAAAGTAAGTGGTTCATTTGATAACCCAACCTTTTTGGTTGCACAGGCAAGGGTATTTCATGAAGCTCTAGTGGGTGAATATGGTGGTGGGATATGCTGGGAAATGTTAGCAAGAACCTCAGGGGAGGGCCTATTAAGCAAACCTGTTAATTTGCCTTATATGAAAAAATTAAAAAATTACAGGTTTATATTATCCTCCACAATTCTAAAACTCTACCTTCACTGTCTTCCTCTTTGCCTGGTTCATGCTAATAACTGGTCTTCAATTCACAAGCGCCTCTGCATTTTCTTGCATGTGAACTATGAATAATTGTTTACTGAAGGATCCTTTTACTATTTGCAGGTCTTTGACTTTGAGCTGACACCTGAAGACATGAAAGCTATTGACGGGTTAAACAAGAACCTTCGTTATGTGGATATTCCACTGTATGTTTCCTTTTTTGGAATGTTTACAGTTTTTTAAGGGCTTGTTCATTCTGTAATGACAGTCAAATTGATGGTCCACCATGTCAATAACTTTTCAGACATCCAAAGTCATTCCCAACTTAACCCTTTCCCTACAGCACCTTCAAAAGATGTAATTTAGGTAGTACGAGTGACTTATACTGTATATAGAATGCAGGCATAAAATGGTAGCCAGTCTGGATCCATTGTTTCCTTGTTTCTTTTGCCCAGAGGATGAAAGATGGAATTTAATTGGGCACTATGGGCAATACAACTTCTGTATTTTTTTTCCCATTAGAAGATGCACTGCAGCTTCTATAACAAAGAATCATTTTGCTCTGCTGTTTTTTTTCTGGTCAGTTTTCAGAACAATGTTACGCTTGAACAATAGAAGCATCTTTATGAATAACAGCAGATTAATTTCCACAGTTTGGAATGCTTAGTGTTGGTTTATTACAGTCATATAATTATCACATGAGATAACCTAATCTTCCTTGCAGCTTACCAAAACAAATTGTTACACATGAACCCTGTGTGGTGGGAGCCTATCTGTTAGGGTACTTTTGAAAAGTCCATGACGTTGAGATTTGAATGACTATTGTAGCTGTAGTTTTCCCTATGGTGCACATTGCCAAAAACTCAATACACTCACTAGTCTGAATGTTAAAGTAAATAAACCTAACTTAAAACATTCATTTCCTGTTGGCCACACTTAGTTAAACATACAACATGTGACTGGGATCTGAGTTGTCTCAAATGCACATTTGCGCATTGCCCATCTAAGACCGCATAACCATTTAACTTACTCCACATAACCTTTGACTGTAAACATACTAGCCACAGCCTACATTATTGATGATGTGTACGGGGAAGTGTATGCAGAAATGGCCTCTTAGGACACTTTTGGCAGGAGATGACCAAGTCTGGAGCCTGCAAACAATGAATTCTATCTGATAAACAACAAGTAACAAAGATGTTTTTGTATGGTTTAGGAGAAATTATTGAGCAACACATAGGATTACCTAATGTGTATTTCTACTTTTACATTCACATTTTAGAAAACTCCACCATATGTTTGTTATGTGCTCCTAAACACAAGGCAAACCTAAAATTAATTTTTAATTTCTTATCTTTCCATACCTCCCAACTGTCCCTCATTTGGAACCAAATCCCTCTGTCTGTCTTTCCTCCTCAGTTGTCCCTCTTTTTTGGCCTGATGTACAGATATCTGTGAAAGGTTTCTATTTAACTACCAAAAGTGTTATTCTGCACTAAACCGTTCATTCTATCTCTTAAAGTGACACTAAACTTAAATCTTAAAAATAGATTCAAGTACCATAACTATAAACAAAAATGTATCTTATTTGTGTATCACTCGGCTGTAGATCCGCAAATCATCTGTGAATTGGTGCACTGCTGACACTGTTTCTTCCTTCTGGAGGGTGGCTACTTTTGTTCCCTATGGTCCCTGTGTCTGTTGTAAAGTAGCCACCGCTCCAAGCTCACTCCTGTGATAGACTATAATCTCATATTTGTATTGAGATTGTAGTCTATCATGGGAGCAAGCTTGTAATGGTAGCCCAAAGCCAATGAGTATAAAGTGCAACAATGTAATGATGATCTTGATACTGCCAGAGGCAAAGTGTATTCAAACTTATAGTGAGGCTTTCTGAAATCTGATTGCAAAAGTGGACATACACTTTAACCTTTTCTTATACTGTATGTCTAAAAAAATTTAAAAATAGCTGCAACACAGTAATCTTAAGTTGATAAATATTAAACAAATAGTTGTATGCAGCACTCATATACGGTATATAAACAAATATATATTGAAAAATCCCCTTAGTGGCAAATACAATGTCACATAAAGCATATTTGTTCTGTCTCAAGAGCTGCTTTATGCTTTGACATATTAAATTTGGACCTTGATCCTTCTGGGCAGTATGGTCACCAGCTGAACCAGCACAATCCACAGACAGCCTAACTCTCCAATAAGACACAGAAGGTTAATCCAACGTAATTTTACTTCTTAAAGCACATTACAGAGGATGTTTGCTGATGAGAGGAGCACTGTGTTGTTTATTTGAGGCATGCAAGTGCGCATCACACATGTGCCAAAATAATGTTGGAAAAACACTAGTTTATAGGGTCCTATGTTTCTTTGTTTATATCTAGAGGAAATGCATAGTGATTATAGCACACTAATTATGCTAATAACTTACAGAGGAACTTCAGAATTACCAAAATTGACCATAGCAGTGGGGCTACCCCTGCACTGCAGTGGTTAACGGCTCATTTTGGTCTATGAGCTGGATTAAAAAAGGATATACTCACCTGATCCTCCGTCCCGCCTGGCTGTTTAGACCGGTCCCAACAGCCTCATCTAAAGGGTCTAAGTCCCGCTGATGCCATCACATCTATAGCAGGTCCATTAGATGGAAGGACGCTGAAAAGCATACAACAGCTGGAGTGGAGGGGGAGAGATATGAATGCAAGACTGAGGACAGTTGAGTATTCTGTCAGTTAACCCTTGCAGTGCAGGGGTAGCACCGCTGTAATGGTTAATTTTGTTAGTAGCTGGAGTTCCTCTTTATTCTAAAGTGAATGCATAAAACAGTTCTGATTTCAAACAAATGTCAATCCCATCTGTTTAAAGAAGAAAACGTTTATGGAATCCCATCCCTCCAACTATCTGGCGCATGTAGCAGAATTAAGAAATTCAGAGGGGTGTGTTGTAATTCCTCTTTCAAAGAATGTTTTATTGGTCATTGTGAGCTGGCAAAGTACAACCGGTTCTGATTAATTTCCAAAGACCTTTAAGTCACTTGAGTAAGTTAAGTTAATGTGTGGTGCTTACACAGCGCCAGTTGATATGCGTTGCATGGCCAGCCTTACAATTTTTTTCCCCACACTTGCAGCAAGTCCTCAGTTGAAACTGAATACATTTAACTCCCTGTAAACTTGCAATACATTCATAAATAATAAGTCGACTCATCTCTTAAAGAGGAACTTTCCCCATATCTTCAAAATAACAACAAAGGCACCTTTAGAAACATTTAGTAATGACAATCTACAAACAGATTCTTATAAATAATCGCCAGCTTTTTATTCTTTGCATTCCTTGTTTCTCTTTTCCTCCCCAGTCTTCTCACAATGGCCGTTTTAACAAAGGGCAGATTAATCCAGCTCTCTTTACTTCCTGGAACTCTGGTACATGTGACTAGGACATGTGACCATGCACATAATCTCAGGGGAGGAAAATGCCTTTCTTTGAGATATCATGAGATTACAGATGAGATTTCCCAGCAATGCTCTGCTGATGTAACCTTCCCAAGATGCAACGCTTGGGCACGATTACATCATGTGTACCACAGTGGACCAGGAAGTGGAAAAAAAGAAACTGTAAGTAAAATAAAATATGTTTATTTAGCTATTGAATATAATATGAGCTTATATCAGCATGCAGAGCTGTATGGTGATGTGATTTTTAGTCAAAGGGATAAAGGTCCACTTGAAGCTGACCACACACATATTACAATCCTATTGTTCAACATCCTTTAAAATGAATACCAGCTAAGTAATGTGAAGTTCTGCTTGACTGGATTTCATTGGCAGCTGCATGACTTGCTCACAATTCTGTTATCTCTCTTCACAGATTTGCTGCTCATCCGGAGTACCCCCTGCATGATGAATATTAGGGGACATTTTGAAGTAATATCTAGGTCTCTAGACAAGATCTGCAGGGCAATTTTAAAGCCAATATGACTGGAAATACTGCCATGTCTACCATTAAACTACTTGTTTTTGTAGTTGGGGGGGATATGTTTGTCCAAATAGGATGGATACACTGTATGCATGTCTCTGATACACTATAATTAAAGTTAGTTAATTTAATAGAACTGTCATAATAGATAGTTACAGCTTTAGGTACAATCCATATCATGCCATTTCTTGTGCCTCATGGCCCCTTATCTCTTCATTGCTGTTATGACAACCCTTCTAGCCACAATGTTGAGAAAAACCCTCCTTTCTCTCTCTTCTTGGATAGTATAGCTCTTGCATAGTATAGCTTCCACTGTACTTCTAGGCAAATGCCAACATGGGCAAGGCTTACATTTTTGGATTTATATGCAACAAAAGATTATAATAAAAAGTTTTGCTTTTTTGTTTAAATACACTTTAAGGTTAGGTTTAGAGTTAGGGTTAGTGTTAGGGTCAATGTTAGGGTTAGAATGAGGTTTAGTGTTGGGGTTGGCTTTAGCGTTAAAGTTAGGGTCAGTGTTAGCCTTAGGATTGTCTTTGTTTATCAAATAGCCATTGATCCTCAGTTAAACGCTGATAATGGCGATCACTTGGCTTTATTGATAAATGAAGCCATGTCAGTATTGGAAAATTTGAGGCAATTTGAATGAAGTTTCACAAAGGAGAAGTCAGTAGTTTTTCAGTGATTCACAATGTGAGCCATCTGTCGTCTCATCTGAAGCTTGGAAATTTTCATGCATTTATGATTTTCATGCTCTACCGAGGCTCTTTCTCTAGATTCCTCATGTATAAAAATGTGATCCAATGTACAATAGAAGAAATGCTAAGGAACAGTACAACTATCTCACTATGATCATAATTAATCAGTGACTCAAAAAGCAATGTTGCCTTCTGAATAGTAATGGAAACTTAGCTACTTAAGGTGACCTTTTAAAAACTTAAAAAGTTTGCCTGCATAATTTTCTGGCATGTTACAATGTACGGCAACGGCATTTTTCAGTAAAGCTCGATCTTTTTGTCAATTAAAAAATAATCTTGTGCTCCGTTCAGTGACTGCGCCTAGGCTGAGATAATGGGGTTGATTAGCTGAAGGCAAATAAGCTGTTCACTTTGCAAGGGAATTTTCCTTTAACTTAGTTGATATGGTAAAAATTCACTTTGCCAAAAAATACCCAATCACGTGCAAGGAAAATAAAAAGCAGTATTTTTGGTTATACATGATTGAGTGATGAAAATGATTCATCCCAGTCCAAGAAGTAGATGGTGACCCTGGATGACGTCTGAACAAATATAGCACTATCCTTCTAGAGAGAAAAGCAGATATAGGGGTTCTCAGGGGGAGTTCTGCAATCTCTGTGAGAGGTGAAAAATACCTGGAAGTGTTACACTTACACATTACTTACAGTAGCTTGCATGTACTTAACATGAAAATACATATATGATAATAGGTCTGCTTTAAAGGATAGCTGTACTAAGGAGGCTCTCATCTCCTTCTTAAAGTGCTAGTTGCCTGGCTGGCTTGTTGGGTGGCTGGCCTAACAGTAAGGAGTTCATGAGTTTAATACTCACCAATAACACAACCTGCTCGGAATTTTATGTTCTACATGTGTTTGTGTATGTTTGTGTATGCTTACTCCAATGTCCTCCCTAAATTTAATTTTCCAACAGCCCAGTTCCAGCCATTACTTTAGTTTTAGTTCTGTTTTGAATGGGGAAAGATTACAACTCCTGTCAATTTTTAAATGCTCTCTGTGTTTTGGGGGTTTATAACCACCAACAGGCTTTAAAGTTGCTCTTGAGGGTTACATAAGTTCCTTTCAACTATTGTGAACCGGTTCTACTGCCAAAAAAATCCTCATTTGCCTAATTTTAATTTTTATGACATTTACCTTTTTTTTTTTTTTATTTCACTTAGAGAAAAAACTGTCATTTTCAAAATAATTTTTCCAAAAATCCCTAGAATCATCCATACTCACCACAATAATGTCTGTTAGTAAGTGACCTTTTATCACTGTTTGGAAGTTGACACAGGGTGCAAAATTATTCCGGGGACAGGTGCGTTTGAAAATTGTAACTGAGTAGGTGTAGTACCCTCCCTGCTCCAGGTGTGCATCTCTTAGAGCTAACAACTGCATTCACTGCTGGGTTTTATCCTAGGTTTTGTGACCACAGCCAATTGTGAATGGCCACATCACTAGGCAGAATTCTTTTAGGGCCAGTGTACCCTGTGAACAGATGCTCCTACAATGTTTATTCATGTGTCACCGAGCACCCTATGTGCTAAATAAACCTCTTCAGTAGTGCTCCTGCAGTTTCTGAGTTTTTCTGTGCCTCTGCCTCCACTGCCTGGTCCCCTCAGTCCATAGGCACTATCCTTGTAAGCTCTAACTGTCTAGTCTGACCTCTGACTATCCTGGTGCATTCTGTCACTCCTGGCCACTAGCTATCACAGTATGCTCAAATTGTCACTCCAAACCACTGAATATCCTGGTACACTCTTCTTGTCGGACCTGACCACTAGCTATCCTGGAACGTTCTACTTTTTGCTACTGACCACTAGTAGTGTTCCTGTTAAAGTCTGCTTCCATGCCCTTGTGTGATCCGTTTTCTGAATTATGCTCCTTCGAACCCTTGCAGCTGGGGACAGCTACTTCTTGAATGCTCCATTTGGCAAAATACTCTGCTTTTTCAAGCCCTTGCAGCTGGGAACATCTGGTCCTCTCTCTGCAGTGCCACCGCTAGCTAATCAGCTTCCTCACTAGCAGTCTGGCCGTTTCCGCTGGTGGTCCTATCACATCTTCCTGCTATGTCTGTCAGTATGTGGGAAAGCAGCCTGGGGATGGGATGCAGCTGAGGGAGTCACTGGTGATTACTGCCCATTTCTTAGACTCCATTCCTTGGCAATCCCAGTTGTAGTCAGGGTCCAAATTGCTTTGTTATGCTTGGTTTGTAACAGTGTGGGGACTTTCCAAACTCTCTCATTCTGTGTGTTGCCAGTTTCAGGCTGCTGGAATTCTTATCAAAGTCTTAAATTCCACATTGATGGCAACATGATAAACTTTTAAGTTCTTTTCAAACTGCATTTTGCAGATTGTAAAGTCAACACATCACAAAAGACAAAAAATATTAGAAATAGCCTAAACTTCACTACAGACTGGGATTTTAGTCATCTGACCTAATCGAGCCAGAACGGACCATCACCCCTCAAGCAGGGATGACTGTAAAATAAGCATGAATAATATACATGACATATTGGTCCATGTTTGATATATTCACATGACGTGTTAGGAGGCTGCAGGGTAAAATTGATTTTTCAAGAGTTGTGTAATTTGCAGATGAGTAAAGAAATAATGAAAATGTTTTTGGAACCAAGGAACCATGGCTAAAAGCTTCGGAGTTTAGGAACCTTGCGGGAACCAAGGCCAATAGGGAGGAAATCCATCATTAAGAAAAGTAAAGCATTTCCTAAGCCCCCTTTTTAAAGTGTTTTGCCTGGCCAAGATATATTGCTTTAATTATGAATTTCCGTAACTTTGGTTGGTATGTATTTCTTATACATTTTATTGTCATAGCTGATGGTATAGAATCTGGTACAATTTATCAACAGATGTAAAAATGGGCACTGTCAAGATCCTGATTTCAACATGGCAATGTTAAAGAAAATTTGAGCTCTATTTGAGTTTGTCAAATAGAGCTGACAATTACATCATGTTAAGGAGAATGATTAGCAACTAAAACCTACTATTAAAGAAGAACTCTGGGCATGTACAAAATTAACCCTTTTTAGTTAGGTTGCCCCCGCGCTGCAGGGGGAAGTGCTGGTTTTGGTGTATGGTCTAAAATAAGAAAGATATACTCGCCCGATCCGTTGGTCCTGTGCTGGTGACCGCTCACCTCTTCTCCTTCTCCGCTCTGGCTGTGCAATGTCCCTAGGCATTCTCAGGTTCAATGCAAGTGAATGGATGTGATGACATCACGGGTACTTAGACTGCTGGAGCCCGGGGGAGAAGAGCCAGGCGGGACCGAGGATCAGGTGAGTACATTTTTTTTAGTTTAGAACCCAGACTAAAATGAACAATTAACCCTTGCAGTGCGGGGGCAGCAGCACTGCAAGGATTCATTTTCAACATTTCCGGAGTTTGATATTAGCTTTTGGTTGCTATTCTGTGTAAATTGTCAGCGCTAAAAAAAATACCAGTAATAAATAAATGAATTCTTGTTAATATGATGTAATTGAACTCTATTTTTTATTTAAAGCTGAACTCCGGGCACAAGGAACATGCTTGTGTTATATAGCTTGCCTTAGGCACACACAATTCTTGTATGTGTACTGTGGGATTCCTGCAGCAAGAACCTAAGAACCTACAGATTTTTGAGGCAGGAATCCCAGGTGCCCCCATTCAGATTCAGCCTCTGTACCCAAACGGTTCGGGATAGATGATTGTCCCTGCACACACCATTCTTGTATCCCAGGACAATCATCTATCCCGACCCGCTTGTAATCGTGCAGTGCCCAGCTGCCGCTTTGGTGTTGGGCACATCGGTGTTGCAAGGAAGCAGTGTGTGTGTGTGCAAACACTAGGAGAGCATTTCCTGGCATGACTGGCCTTAAAGCCTATCTAACCCAAAAAGCGAAAATGTAATATATTGTAGCTTACCAATTCATAGGTGTGGTGACTGCATTAGTTTACTTTTTTTACTATATTTTCACCTGGTGAACCAGTCAGTAAGTCTGATATTTAGTAAGTCTGGATTTAGTATGTTAGTTGTCCAAGGGTGGCTCTGTTGCTCCTCCATAGAGAGGGGTCATTCTAAAGCTGGTTATACATTTTTTTTCTATCAGCCTATGGTCAGTTGTAAAAAGTGCAACAGATTCCTCCATCTCTCTGTGTGGATGGAGGAATCTCTAGGATTCTCTAGGTATGGCCAGCTTAAGATGGGAAATGTGTTACTGGTAGGAGCACTAGGTAAAAACAAAGGGGAAAACAAAGTCTAAAAAAGAGCAAAACGAATGCAGCCACCACATTAAGTTTATACTTTTGATTTACATACACTTTAAAGACAGGTGCACTAACTAGGCCATTACCTGAGAGAAAAAGCTCCCTTCTGGCCTGAAACAGACTGTGGATCTGAGCAGACCATATAGCCAAGAGGCTATAGAATTGTGTTGAGTTGTATGAGGCTGAAAATACCTACAATTAAAAATCTTTGTGTAAAGAAAGTTGGACTTTAAATGATTGTTTGGAGCACATTGAATCCTTGATAGGTCTATATTTGAAGCAAAACTCCCACAATTGGTGCACCAATGTAAACAAAAGTGGAGTCGGCTGATCCCTTCTGAACTAGGGTTGCCACCTTTTCTTCCAGTGAAACCCGAACACTCTAGAGACGCACGGACATGTTTTGGGGAGAATGAGTCGCTGCTTATTCATATGTTAATAGACCCACCCTTTCATATGTAAATATCACAGTCAAGACTATTTTTATTGGTGGTCCAGTACCCCTTCCCAGATAGCAAGGATAACTTGCCACAAACTTGTGTCAGGGTTAAATTGTAATTCTTGTTAACTTGTTGCACAGGTTCCTGGCAAGTTGTAGACTTGCAGAACACTTGTAGCACAAGTTCTAGTTGACACTTTTTGTGAATTTGTTGCAAATTTCCTTGGCAAGTCTACAGCAAGAGTCCTGCAAGTCTTAGCAAGAGCTCTGCAAGCTCGCTGGTCTGGAGACTTGCAATGCAGACTTGCTATAATTGTGCAACAAAATTGTGAAGCTTGGCAAGTCTGCAATAGTTTAGCAAGTCATTTTCAAACTTGCAGCACAATTGCTTGCTATCTGGGTTATCTTATCTAATTTTGGTTGCCCCTGTGTGCCTGACATCTTGGGTCCGGGTTACAGCTGCCACGAAACCCGGACACAGCATTCAAAACCCGGACTGTCCGGGTGAATCCTAGACAGGTGGCAACCCTATTCTGAACGCACCTGGATCCATCATGTCTGTGTCTGAGGCCATACACCATCTGTGAGCAGCTGTCAAAGCTCTGAGCTGTGGAAAGCAGCAGGTGAGGGCGCACAGCTCCTGTGTCTACATAACGTTACATGAGTTGCTTGCACGCTTTTTCCTGCAGGTCTGATACATAAACAACCAGCCCTTTACACTGTACAGGGCAACAAACCCCATGTGAATGAGGCCTTAAAGGGGGAGCAGACCCTAAAGTGACAGTGCAACAGTTTGCTGAAACCGTGCAAGTTGCTTTGTAACTTGTCAGCGGTTTGCCTGCAATATGGGGCTCTCAAACAAAAAGGGCATTACTAAAGTTAGAGAGAGAATTCTGTGGCTGGAGCAGATGGGACTTTGAAAGCGGTATATATTTGCTGGATTTCACAACCTGCTCG
>NW_017307954.1:118757-132841 GCF_000935625.1 Nanorana parkeri | reverse complement strand
GATTTCCACCACCCCCCGCCCCCCCCCCCCCCCCCAGGTGCCCAAACAGAATCCGCCAGTAGCAGTGGCCCCACCTGTAGTGAGCAGAAAGCCAGCTCTTAGTGCATGGAAAGAGCCGAAGGCTGTAGTGCAGAAGCACAAGACAAGTGCTTTTGCCTTAGCAACACTAATTAAATTAGACCAGCTGACATTTTGCTAAATATTGTGGGGGTACAGGGGGATACAAAAATACAATAAAGCATGTGCAACACTTTTCTGGCGGTATGGTCCCTTTAAGACAACCTGCGCTTAATTCATGAAAGCCTTGCAACAGTTTCAGTTGCAGCTCCAACATATGCGACAGATTCAGGTAGTTCTTATTACTGTTACTTTAGGAGCCTGTTGCAATGGTCAGATTAGGAAACTGGCGGTAATTAGGACTAAACCTTATCTGGCATACAAAGCTTTATTAGGACACCAGGATGCCAGCATCCTAGAATGTAAACAAAGGGGCCAACTATGGCCATGGCCTACAGCCTCTGAGCAACCAATGACGCTGACAGTGCCTGTGTGACAGGTGGAAGTGGCTGGACAGAGAGCCCAGTAAAGTTGAGCTGCGATTTTGTTAGGCTTAGTGTTATTGAGACGGACTGAGGATGGAGTGTCTGATATGGACACTCTGGCCTCAGTGTACCTGTGCATTGCAAATGCAGCTGCTTGCAGTAAATTCATGTACCTGTTTCCTACAGGTAAAAGAGTCCTGGTTAAGCCTGCAGGAGGTGGCAAGGCACATGCACATGGAGACTTCAACCACTGCCTGCAATCTGCAAATTTTGGGAGAACAACCCATAGCTGCAACAAAATCCAAATTCTTTGCTCTGAGTCCATCCCTTCATTCTCATCCTTTCCAAGCCCTGATGAAGTCAAGGGGGAAGAGTTCATCTCACATCTGTACATCTATAAAATTAAGTAGCTTGCAATTAAACAATGTGATACATCTGGAGAGTTCCCTGGTGTGCTCCCGCCAACAGGATACAACCATACTGCCTAAACGGTAACGTTTAATTCTGTTTTTCTCACATTTTTAGTTTAGAGCCAATATGTCTGTATGTTATTTTCTTTCTTGTCTTTTCTGGTGATAATTTGCCAGTGTGCTGGTAAAGTTTTGAGGGTGCTCAGTGGATGGCAATACCTTGCACAAGGATCAGCCTCCCTCGTTTTTGTACCCTCCGCACCCCAATTCTTGACACTGCACATATGTCAGCCCTGAGCAGGTCATAGTCACCTTGTCATCAAACTGGGGTGTTTTATTTCAGGTTGAATAAACACATTTAGTGATTCCATTGGCATCGTGGGCATTTCTGGATCTGTTCATTTTTATGTACACATAAATCATTTTAATTATTACTTAGTTCTTTCTGTTGCACATTTTTTGGCAGTAGATCCTGGGTTTGATTTCCAACAAAGATATTTCTGAAAGTAAATGTTCTTCCAGTGTTTGTGTGGCTTTCTTCCAAGAGCTGCTGTTTCCTCCTACATTTTAACTGCTTGCCGTCCACTCATTGTAATTAAACGGCCAGACGGCTCGCACTTCGGGCTGCTACAGAGCTGCCCAATTGCTTGTACGTGATGGGGAAGTGTGAGCCCCCTCCCTCTAGCCACTGCTGCCGGCTATATCAGGCTCCGCTGTCCCGTGTGCAGGCCCAGGATCGGCAGACTGGGTGTGTTTACATTGATCGGAGAGAGATCAGCACACTTTCAGCAGCTGATATCCCCTCTAATCACTGAAAGCGGAAGTGATGTACATTACATCACTTACAGTTTCAGTCTGTCATTTCTCCAGCTGCTGTAGCTGGAGAGAGAAGCTGGGTAAAGCACAGAAGGATCTTTGGGGTCTATAGATAACATTAGGGGTCTCATAGACCCCTGATATCTCCATAAAGAGGACCTGTCACTGTATCTGTGCTATCACATAGGGGACTTGTTATTTCAAATAGATGCTGCTCCATGATGTTTAAAAGTTTTAGCTTCCTGCAGATTTAGCTGGTTCTCTGAGCACTGGCCACAATATGATGTAGGGTGGGTCCTTTCCCCTGCAGGGTCCTACAGAGCCACTCTTGTGTATCCTAATATGGCATAGTAATAGCAAGGCAAGACACTCGCCTGCTCTCTGCTCCTCCCTTCTCATTCCTTTCTTCTCCAAGCTAGCAGATGGAAAGTGCTTGGACAAAAAAATGTTAATACTTTTCTGGGCAATGTATATTTGTTTGATCTGGATTTGATATTGAACACAAGTTGGGGAGTTTACCACTACTTTAAGGTACCCATTAGGTAACACTTAGTTAGCTAAAGAAATGTGTATCAACAAGTGCCATGGTTTTTTTGTTGTTAAATAAAATGCTGTTTTACCTTTTTTATTACCCATCTTTGCATCTCAGTGCATATTATGGACCATCGTGTTGTCCATGCCTAAACTATATGTAGCGCTAACCCCCGAAGGAGCCGCTGAACAACCGGATATTTCTATCCCCCTGCACCAATGTACCGCCCAAAGCGTGGATCCGAAGCACACCAACACACCTTCAATTGATCTTATAGCAGATTTACTGACAAATCTGATATGAATAACTATAATACAATAGTAATGACAACAATTTTTGAGTGCCTGTAGTACTTAAACTGGATATAGTTAAATTTTATCTTAAAGTATGAAATTTAGCAAGCGGCCCCCATGAGAGAAGAAAATCTGGCGAGTGGCCCCAGAGACGTAAGAGGCGGCGTGCGAAGATGGCAGAGACACCGACGTGGGAGGCGTCGCTGGAGCTCCAGTCGGGCGGAGAAGATGACAAGGAGGCCATGTCGGGCTCCAAGGACAAGGAGGACGTGTTCCAAAGAGGTCAGGCCATGCAAGGTAAGAGGACTGTGCTGGCAGAGCCCAACATAGATTCTGCACAGCCCACCAAAGAGTCTCAGGTGTGCTGTGCAATACCTTTTGGTTGGCTCTGCAGGATCCGTAGGGTCAAAATGACAGCTCTGACCAGCATGTCAACAAAGGGACTTGTTCCGCCCCTTTGTTGACATTCTGTAACAGCTCTCTGCCCCTTTGTTGACATTCGGAGAGCAGAGCTGCCATGCAAATTTTGGGAGAACAACCCATAGCTGCAACAAAATCCAAATTCTTTGCTCTGAGTCCATCCCTTCATTCTCATCCTTTCCAAGCCCTGATGAAGTCAAGGGGGAAGAGTTCATCTCACATCTGTACATCTATAAAATTAAGTAGCTTGCAATTAAACAATGTGATACATCTGGAGAGTTCCCTGGTGTGCTCCCGCCAACAGGATACAACCATACTGCCTAAACGGTAACGTTTAATTCTGTTTTTCTCACATTTTTAGTTTAGAGCCAATATGTCTGTATGTTATTTTCTTTCTTGTCTTTTCTGGTGATAATTTGCCAGTGTGCTGGTAAAGTTTTGAGGGTGCTCAGTGGATGGCAATACCTTGCACAAGGATCAGCCTCCCTCGTTTTTGTACCCTCCGCACCCCAATTCTTGACACTGCACATATGTCAGCCCTGAGCAGGTCATAGTCACCTTGTCATCAAACTGGGGTGTTTTATTTCAGGTTGAATAAACACATTTAGTGATTCCATTGGCATCGTGGGCATTTCTGGATCTGTTCATTTTTATGTACACATAAATCATTTTAATTATTACTTAGTTCTTTCTGTTGCACATTTTTTGGCAGTAGATCCTGGGTTTGATTTCCAACAAAGATATTTCTGAAAGTAAATGTTCTTCCAGTGTTTGTGTGGCTTTCTTCCAAGAGCTGCTGTTTCCTCCTACATTTTAACTGCTTGCCGTCCACTCATTGTAATTAAACGGCCAGACGGCTCGCACTTCGGGCTGCTACAGAGCTGCCCAATTGCTTGTACGTGATGGGGAAGTGTGAGCCCCCTCCCTCTAGCCACTGCTGCCGGCTATATCAGGCTCCGCTGTCCCGTGTGCAGGCCCAGGATCGGCAGACTGGGTGTGTTTACATTGATCGGAGAGAGATCAGCACACTTTCAGCAGCTGATATCCCCTCTAATCACTGAAAGCGGAAGTGATGTACATTACATCACTTACAGTTTCAGTCTGTCATTTCTCCAGCTGCTGTAGCTGGAGAGAGAAGCTGGGTAAAGCACAGAAGGATCTTTGGGGTCTATAGATAACATTAGGGGTCTCATAGACCCCTGATATCTCCATAAAGAGGACCTGTCACTGTATCTGTGCTATCACATAGGGGACTTGTTATTTCAAATAGATGCTGCTCCATGATGTTTAAAAGTTTTAGCTTCCTGCAGATTTAGCTGGTTCTCTGAGCACTGGCCACAATATGATGTAGGGTGGGTCCTTTCCCCTGCAGGGTCCTACAGAGCCACTCTTGTGTATCCTAATATGGCATAGTAATAGCAAGGCAAGACACTCGCCTGCTCTCTGCTCCTCCCTTCTCATTCCTTTCTTCTCCAAGCTAGCAGATGGAAAGTGCTTGGACAAAAAAATGTTAATACTTTTCTGGGCAATGTATATTTGTTTGATCTGGATTTGATATTGAACACAAGTTGGGGAGTTTACCACTACTTTAAGGTACCCATTAGGTAACACTTAGTTAGCTAAAGAAATGTGTATCAACAAGTGCCATGGTTTTTTTGTTGTTAAATAAAATGCTGTTTTACCTTTTTTATTACCCATCTTTGCATCTCAGTGCATATTATGGACCATCGTGTTGTCCATGCCTAAACTATATGTAGCGCTAACCCCCGAAGGAGCCGCTGAACAACCGGATATTTCTATCCCCCTGCACCAATGTACCGCCCAAAGCGTGGATCCGAAGCACACCAACACACCTTCAATTGATCTTATAGCAGATTTACTGACAAATCTGATATGAATAACTATAATACAATAGTAATGACAACAATTTTTGAGTGCCTGTAGTACTTAAACTGGATATAGTTAAATTTTATCTTAAAGTATGAAATTTAGCAAGCGGCCCCCATGAGAGAAGAAAATCTGGCGAGTGGCCCCAGAGACGTAAGAGGCGGCGTGCGAAGATGGCAGAGACACCGACGTGGGAGGCGTCGCTGGAGCTCCAGTCGGGCGGAGAAGATGACAAGGAGGCCATGTCGGGCTCCAAGGACAAGGAGGACGTGTTCCAAAGAGGTCAGGCCATGCAAGGTAAGAGGACTGTGCTGGCAGAGCCCAACATAGATTCTGCACAGCCCACCAAAGAGTCTCAGGTGTGCTGTGCAATACCTTTTGGTTGGCTCTGCAGGATCCGTAGGGTCAAAATGACAGCTCTGACCAGCATGTCAACAAAGGGACTTGTTCCGCCCCTTTGTTGACATTCTGTAACAGCTCTCTGCCCCTTTGTTGACATTCGGAGAGCAGAGCTGCCATAATGAAAGGAGGCACTCAGATTTCTATAACCCCCCCCTGCCTGCAGATCCCAACAACCATCGGATGTGTTGAAGAGGTTCTTTCTGGACGAATTCTGTTGCAGCAAAATGAATTTTTTTTTTTTAAACACTGCAGAAAATGAAAAATAAACGTGGGGTCCCCCCTAACAGTCCTACCAGACCCTTGATCCGAGCACAGGCCCGGCAGGGCAGGAAAGGGGGGACGATCGAGCGCCCCCCCCCTCCCTGCGCCTTACCAGGCCACGTGCCCTCGGCATTGGGAGGGTGTCCCCATGCCGATGGGGACAAGGGCCTCTTCCCCACAACCCTGACCCGGTGGTTGTGGGGGTCTGCGGGCAAGGGAGCTTATTTGCATCGGGGTACCCCTTTAAATAAGGGGGCACCCAGATGCCGCCCCCCCCCCATGTGAATGAATGAATGAGTGAGTGAATGAATCCGACGAAAACTAACAAAAATGACATTCAGTTTGAAAGACAACAGATGGGCAGAGCGAGCCATAACGTCACGGCTCGCTCAGCCCATTTGACATTCTTAGCTGTCAAATGCTACATATTGCATTCATATATATCAAATGCTTCTATGGTAAAAGTACAGAGGCTATAGTGTAGTTGTTAAAGCACAGGATTGCCATTATTAAGGTCGTTGGTTCAAATCCAGGCATGGGAGAGTAAAGTTTTTTGTTTTTTTTTCATAAACGAATTTCGGCAGGACTACCGCTAACGGATTTCGTCCGAAACTAATTTAATTTCGGACCCGAAAAACGAAACGAAACTAAACAAATTTTTTTTTTGTTCCAAAACTAAACTAAACTAAACTAATTTTTTGCTGGTGCACATGTCTATTGCTTACTGGATGTTTTAAGTAAACTTTAGAGATTGTTGAGTGTGAAAATACCAGAAGATCAACAATTAGAGAAATACTTAGACCAATCTGTGTAGCCACACAATTATAGTATACTTCAGTCAGAATTCAAGCAATCATATGTTTTTCCCCATTCTGGTGTTCCTGACTTGTATGATTGTATGCATTGTGCTGCTGTCCCATGATTGGCTGATTAGATAATTGCATGAATAAGCAGGTGTTCCTAATATATTGCTTGGTGATTGTGCACATAGCTGCTTAGTGCATACATTTATTTTATCTATTTATCACAGGTATTTATATAGCGCCAACAATTTATATAGTGCTTTACATAGTGCACAATCACATCAGTCACTGCTCTCAAGGAACTTACAATCTAAGGTCCCTATCTCACTTGCATTCATAAAGGACCAATTTAGACCGGGGCGAATGAACCTACCAGCATGTCTTTGGAGTGTGAAAGGAAACTTGAGGACCAGGAAGAAACCCACATAAGCACAGGGAGAACATGCAAACTCCCTGTAGATAGTGACCTGGCCTATGGTATAGTATATTGCAACCTGTGAGGTTTGCCTCTATCTTTATCCAGTGCTAGATGTCCCAGTTTTACTCCTAATTATTCACATTACTGTGTATGCTGGTCACTGCGTTTGTTGCTTGTCGTAAAAACAAATAAAATTCAATAAAAAGCATCTGATTTAAACAAAAAAAGAAGACAGGTTCACTTTGAAGCTTCAGAAAATTATGCATCTATAACAATATGATTCTCTTAGTAGTTCTAAGATCATATTGCTTATCGAAAATTCAGCTGTGTTTGTGTTATGGGTTTGTAGGGTGGATTCGAATTGCCCTACTCTCTTTAAACATCCTGTCCTGACTTATTGGTGAGAAACATAATAAGAGTCCTGCACAGGTGTCTATCTCAGTGGCGGAACTACTGCCGGTGCGGCCGCACTGGGGCCACAGCCTGGGGGGGCCCAGCACAGTTGCCGGCCACCGGATAGCACCGGATCGGTATCCAGTGGCCGGTGGGCCCCCAGTCTCTGCGCCGGGAGTGTCGGTTCATCCAACACTCCCGGCCAGTGGCATATTTATGACATTTTTGCTTAAGGAAAGGAAGATTTTGGCTTGGTGGGAACTTTTGCCTGAATGTCAGCACTCTCACCTATACATTCTATATTCTTGAAATACAGCAGTCAGGAGTGTGCAACCTATGGCACAGCATACCGAGTGCAGAGGTCAGGATACAAACTCCTGACTGCCATACTCTGTACACTGTGCTGTACAGTGTATACCCATTACTGCTGAACATGATATACATGGATATACTCCTGACTCCTGCACTCAATATGCTATACTGTAATTACATGCTCCTGACCAAAGTGTTGCTAAGTAAACCTGACTTTTTAATGAAGTTCAAAGTGTTGGCTCTCTGTCTATATTATGTGTGCATAAAAGCATATGAAATGGAAGAGTTTCAGTTTATAAAGTGTATGTCAAGCCAACATTTTTTATCTAGTTTTAGATAGAGTGGGGAACATTTAGAACTCCTGTTAGGTTTTTTCTGGGCACCGTTAGGGAGATTTACCCTCACTTCCTAGAGTAAGAATCTTTCAGGGGTTCCAGTCCTTCCTTACGTTATCCAAAACAAATAAATGCAACTTATAGCTGGACATACACTTTAAAAATTATTTTGTTGAGGTTTATTTTGTGTGAGAATCTCTGATTTCTGGCACAGTAATTAAGCATATTTTATAGGTGCCAGGGGTGGTGGCCCTTGTGTACTGTGTATACAGTGAGTAGGCTCAGGTTCTATTAACCTATGCCCCTTGATGCCCCTCCCACTGTGAGCACATTGTGGCCATACCAAGCACTCACTGCCACGAGCAAAGTGCGCCACATCATTAATCTATTTGCAGTGCCCAAGGGTGCCACCAGTCTGTCACCATCCTAGCAACACTCATGTTAATTTGTAAAGGATCAGTCCACATATGACTACAATTATAGATGGAGCCTGGTGGGCTAAGTCAGTCCCTGGCTTCTTGCATACACCAACAGAAAAACCTCCCTGTCATAATTCCTAAATGTGTCCATCTGAGAGTTTTGGGTGTCCTTGGCCTTCTTTGTATGTTCCAGCTCCTCTTGTTACTAGGGTTGCCACCTGTCCAGGATTCACCCGGACAGTTCGGGTTTTGAATGCTGTGTCCGGGTTTCATGGCAGCAGAAACCCGGACACATGATGTCAGGCAGACAGGGGCAATGAAAATTAATATAGGGGCTACTGGTCCCCCACTGTACTGTCTCGACTGTGATATTTACATATGAATGGGTGGCGCTATTTACATATGAATAAGCCGCGACTCCAAAAAAATGTCTACGCATCGCTAGAGTGTTCGGGTTTTGCTTGAAGAAAAGGTGGCAACCCTACTTGTTACAATGAGTTTTTAGTGCAAGGTTCACTATGATTAAAGTTCATTAGCTATCTTCGACGTATTTCCTGCAACTAAACATACAGTAAGAAACACAAAAGGTTGAAAATCCTGAAAAGCAACCCCATCCTTCCTCTAAAATGAGACTGCTATTGTAGACTGAAAAAGTAACTTATGAGGTCAGCAAAAAATAAGCACATTAGATGCCGTATTGGCTGTCCAGAGATTCAGGGTGTAGGTCAGGGGTGAACAACCTAAGGCATAGCACCTTGTTGGACAAGTCCACGCCATTTTCAGAGGTAACAAGAGAGTCGCTTGTTTGCAAAGCAATTTGACATTTCTCATAAAATCATGACTCTAGTAAAGATTCTTAACCACTTGCAGTCCGCCCATTGTAAAATTACGGGAGAACGGCGGATCCTTCCCGGCACACGTAAATGTACGTCATTTTCTTCCTGCTCACGCACACCCCCTTGCGGGCGTGCGCAAGCAGAGTCCCCCCGGGAATCTGTAACAGCCGCTACTCTATACTTTTCCATCAGCTATAACGTACTTTTGCTGGGACTTGTAGTCCTTATAGCTGATGGTATTTGGCATTGTGCTGTATAATGTATTATTGCTGGGATTTGTAGTCCTCTATACAGCGCAATGCAGAATACCACCAGCTATATAGGAGTACAACAAATCCCAGCAATACATTATACATACAGTGTATAATGTATTGCTGGGATTTGTAGTCCTCTATACAGCGCAATGCAGAATACCACCAGCTATATAGGAGTACAACAAATCCCAGCAATACATTATACATACAGTGTATAATGTATTGCTGGGATTTGTAGTCCTCTATAGCCGGTGCCATTTTGCATTGATTGCTGTATAATTTTACACTTTCCATTTCACTATATTGCACACCACACTATCTTTTTTATTTTTTTTTTTGAACGCTGGAGTGAGAGCAATAATTTTAGGGCCATCAATCACTGATAACACTAAACTGATGAGCGGTTAAAGCTTGTAAAGCATCGCCTATTGCCAATTTTGGGTATTGCCGTTTTGTGAGGTTTCGTGCAATTTTAAGGCTTGGCATGTTTGATGTCTATTTACCCAACATGACCCCGTCTTTTATATTTTACCAAAAAATTGGGTATTATTAAATGTTTCATAATTTAATATAGGGCAAACAGTTGTTTTTTTTAACAAAACTAAGCAGGGAAAGACGGGGATGGGGATCACATTAAAACTGTTAGGGGTTGCTCACAGCAACAGCCACGTGTCATGAGCGCTTAAATGCACTGCACATTGCCTGCATTGGTACGATGTGATGCCATTTAATTTGAATTTCAATGCACCTTGCCGATGGATGTGCACAATTGTTTGACAGCACGCTGCAGCGCATGTTACTGCATTGCCACACATTGCATTGTACTCCAAAACACATCCATCAACAAAGTGCATTGGGGGGCCATTGAGAATGAATGACACGGCAATGCAATGCCCAAAGGCATCCAACGTGCAATTGTTGCAGTAACACATACCACAGCCACAATGCCATAACCACAATTCCATAGTGTGAATGCCCCCTAAGTCCACTTTACTGTTCTGTACACATTAACAGTAAATATAAGCATCTTTTGGTGTGCACAAGTTAATATCAAAATGTTAATGAATTTAACTTGCTATAAACAGTACAACTATGAGTGAAAATATTGTAAATAAACTATATGGCTATGCTATTTTTCCTGGCATAGGAGCTGTCTAATATTTGTAAGTTGACACTTAATGCTGATCCCTGTTGTAGATTGTCACGTTGACCACACCTCACATACAGACAATGACAGTGTCATCATCACTGCTGACATTGTGTGTGGGAACTGTCAAGATGTCACTTACTACTCTTCCGAGCGACGGCTCTGAATTTTATGCAAGCTCCTTTGTTCTCCTCAACGATGGGCATAAGATGCCACTGATAGGACTGGGAACATTCTCTCCTGATATGGTAGTACATTTAATTTTTTTATTGTTAAAGATTAAAATGTATGTAAAGTCGAAACTTTTTTGGGGATAGGGTAGGAAGAACCTCTGTGAGCTATTCATTGCTTGTAGTGGGGAGGCTAAATTTTAACCTTGGAAATACTGTTTGCTATACATATTATACAAATGTAACTAGAAATTACGTTGCCTTCAAATATAATCTTAGTATGGGGATTTTTATAATGCGGTATACTGCAAAATGGGGGTATGCCAGTCTAACCTCTGGTGATTAAGGTGCCTAGTTTATGGGCTTTAATTCTTTCCATGCATTTGCTAAATTGGGATCCTGCAAACTTGTGCCCCCAAATTTTCCATGACCACTGGTATATCTGTAATTTCTGGTACTGGGCCAGTTTCCTCTGACTTCGCAACCATGACCACTCGAGGGAAATTGACGGGTACCTCTGACAAAGGAGTGCCAACATCTCTCTTAAGTTCAGGCAAAGTATTAACATTATTTGCGACAGTCGTATTTTTAGGACTGGTTACCTGTTTTTCCCACAGTCTACAAATAGAGGAAAATCACAGCTCAGTCTTAAGCTGGCTATTCACTGTGAGTTTCTTTCTTGTCCAGAAATCCAGCCCCCCACCAGTCTATTGTATTTTGACAGTGGCAGATGTGCCCAGGAATCCTTAATAGAGCCACACACTGGTCAAATCTGAGCGGGCTTGATCACCTTGGGTTGCAAATATTTGTTTGTAAGGTGGAACAAAGCATACATCTAGGACCTTGGAGGTTTCCCAGGGCATATTCCCATGTGAACACATGCTGCACTTGGAAATCCATGGGTAAAACAGTACTTTGATAAGATTTTTCCTTTGAGTTTAAGATACTCCTTGACATTCTAAAGTGGTAAGTCAAAGTAGTTACACTGAGTTACAGAGTGCACACCAAATAGTGTGCTGCCTTCGACATCCATAGGATCCAGTAGAACACCTTGCAGTGTCCTGCACCAAGTACTTCATATAAAATTGATATAAAAAATATTTTATGTTCTAATCAAAAAAGCAGCAGCACAGCATAAAAATCTGAAACAATGCCACCGCTATGAGCCCACACTATCTCTTTTTCAAGCCAAATAAGAACAAACACGAAACACCAATTTATTTTTAAATAACCCCATAATTAATCACAAACTGCAACATGATTGCACCATGAACCAATCAAGCAGCAGCAAATAATCATACACTAAACATACAAAGAATCCGTAGAACATGAAGATGTCATCAATGCGTCATACCGGGCATACCGTCTGGCGGCGGACCGTAGTGTGCGGCCGCCGGACACCTTACAATGGCGCCCGCAACTTCCCCACAAGGTAGGTCACCGCTGCCACCCCTCTGTGCTCCGCCGCCCCGAGGCTGGGCCTCAGTGGCCTTGTGGGAAATCGGGGCCTGCATACTGTTGAAAAAGTGCATCTGTATAACAGACATCCCAACTCTCCTGGATGTTCCGGGAGTCTCCCGCTACTAGATAGTGGCTCCTGGCCGCCCGGGAGATAAACATTTTCTCCCGGAAAGGCTTACTCTGCTTGATCTAGCAGAGGTCAGGTGCAATAGCCAGCTTGCTATTGGATATTGCAAATTGAAATAGCCAATAGCACTCTAGCTATTCATTCCTATGCTGTTTTTTGTTTTTTTTAATTATTCTGACGGCAGTAGCTGCCAGAATACTGAAAAAAACAAAAACATGCTACATTCGACCCATTGCCACCCTTCTTATTTGCTCAAAAATAGTATCTTCAAACATGAAATAACTCAAAACTAGTCAAAACTGGTCAAAACTATCTGTAACAAATTCACAAAAGAATTCTCAGTTGATGGTATTTCCCTTTCCATTCAGCACCTGCATGTTCTGCCTCTGGATCTTAAACATTGGATTAGTATATGACTTTCCGCACGTAAACCTATCCAACCACAGAGCATCAACTTGTTCCATATAAATTAATCAATCCATAGTAACTGTAGCTCCACCTTTATCGGCAGGTATAAAAATTAGGCATTCATCTTTCATTAGGGTATAAAGGCCTATTGTTGTTTCTTAATGAGATTCCTCTGACTTTGTCCTAGTTGAAATTCCTTCTTGAATACATCCGGATCTCCCTTCCCCTCTGATGTAATCCTTTCAGTCGCTGTATGAGTTGGAGGGTTAAAGGAACTAGTACTGTGGAGATTGGATTGACGCTCCAGAAACTCAGACACGTGACTGCTTTCTGTTGTGTTTCCAATTTTGGTGTTATAGCAAAATGATGCTTAAGCACAATACGTCTGAAAAATATTTTTAATTCAGAAAAAGATATTGGGCAAAAGAAATGCCCAAGTTCCAAAACTAATTTATGTTCCTCCGTAAGTAAAAAAAAATAATCTGTTGAGGTTTTGTCATATGTCATCTGTGGCAACGGTGTTGATTTACTGGAGGCAAATAGGCTGTTCATTTGCAAGTTTGAATTTGTACATATGAGCTGTTTTCTTCAATAATAGTTGTCTATCTCTTTATGGTGCTGCCCTCATGTACTAAATGTAAGGGGTTCAGGTTCAACTGTTATTGGCAGCAGTAAACCATGAACGAGCCAGAGACACCCAGGAGAAGGGTTGGGCTGGATGTTCGAGTCGACCGTGAGTTCGTCGCGAACATCGCTAGTTTGCGTGTTTGCCGAACACACAAACAGCTGTCTGTTCAATCACTGAACGCCCCACAAGGCAATGTGCCTTGTGAAGCCCTAATTGGCTAAAGGCTTGCACCTGACCCCAGGTCAGGTGCAAGACTTTGCCCAATCAGGGCTCAGTACTCTGACCTTACAATTATCTGCAGATTTTCTGTGGTCAGATGGAAAAGGTGCAACAGATTCCTCCATCTACACTTAACTGTGTGGATGGAGGAATCCCGCGCTGGGCCAAGCTTCCGTAATCTTGCTAGTTGGTCCCGCTGGCTCTAAAAACACCTGAACGATGCCTGCATCCAATCAGATTGTTCAGGTATTTACAGAGCCAGCGGGGCTGACTAGCAAGATACTGAAGCTTGGCCCAGTGGAAGATTCCTCCATCCACACAGTTGTATGTAGATGGAGGAATCTGTTGCTCCTTTCCCACCTGACCACAGAAAATCTGCAGATAATTGTAAGGTGTATCTGCACCTTAAGAGCCATGATTGGGCAAATACATGATGAACATCTTGGTGTATACCTGAGTCCAGCGCATTACTAAGCCCTGAGTTCAGTGTGTTACTAAGCCCAGAGTCCAGCGCGTTACTAAGCCCAGAGTCCAGCGCGTTACTAAGCCCAGAGTCCAGCGCGTTACGAAGCCCAGAGTCCAGCGCGTTAC
>NW_017307954.1:78340-118641 GCF_000935625.1 Nanorana parkeri | reverse complement strand
TTTACCAAGCCCAGAGTGCAGCGCGTTACTAAGCCCAGAGTCCAGCGCGTTACGAAGCCCAGAGTCCAGCGCGTTACGAAGCCCAGAGTCCATTGCGTTACGAAGCCCAGAGTCCAGCGCGTTACGAAGCCCAGAGTCCAGCGCGTTACGAAGCCCAGAGTCCAGCGCGTTACGAAGCCCTAAGTCCAATTCATATACTGTTCTGCATTGCTGTATAAATGTATTGCTGGGATTTGTAGTCCCCCTACAAGCGGTGCCATTCTGCATTAAGTTTAAGCTCCTCTGTGCAGAGACTGATGTGACTGGTTCAGTGTGGCGGCGGTGTGGAGGGGGGGGGCTTTACACACTAAAGCTGTGTAAGGGGCCCCAAAATTTCTGATGGCTGCCCTGTAGATGTTATTAAGATTCTGAGGCTTTACATTTCTGACTGGTCAACTGGCATTTCCAAAAGGAGAATAGTAATGGCAGCCCATGAACTTGATGTGAAAATATTTCCTCTCAGAGACTTATAATAAATAAAGTAACAAAAATGTTAATACTTTACACAGAAGATGGTACCCTAAAGCGCTGGTGAATATTCAAACTTAAGTTTAAATAGAAATAATGAATAATAATAATAATAATTAAAGCTGAATTCTAAGCAGATTTAAAAACAACATTAAGGCCCCATTCACACCAGATCTGTTGCCTTGCAATAGGGATTTCCCGATACCAATACTAGTATCGTATTGGGGCTGATACCAGGCTTTTTCACGAGTACTTGTGCTCGTGAAAATGCCCCGATTCTTAAGGCCGATACCGGCCCTTTACATTTTCAAACCGCAGCTGCTGCTGAGTTCCTGCGTTTGTATGGACTTCAGCAGCCTGCTGGGGACTTGGCAGTAGTTGTCCCTGGCAATGCCTGTCCGGTTCTATATTTCTACCTCCTCCTTCCCAGCGCAGGCACAGCCATGCATAGTCCCACACAGCACAGTGCAGCTCCGGAGACAGCACCCACCCAATCAACTCTCCACAGCATAGCTACTGTCCACAGAGCCCTGCAGAGATCTATATGCCCCCCGGGAGAGATCGCAGCCTGGTGAGATCTATTGTGCTCTGGGGACATGTATTGTGCTCTGGGAACATCTATTGTGCTCTGTGTAGAGATGTCACCAGCTCACCAAAATCCATCTTTGGATAACAAAATGTTCATTTATTGAAGTTCCTTGTCATATAAACAAGTGCTTTCGGGGCCACACAGGGTGCCTTCATCAGGCTTAGCATTGTCATTGACATTTATTCTGTCCTGGGGACATGTATTCTGCTCTGGTGACATGTATTCTGCTCTGGTGACATGTATTCTGCTCTGGGGACATGTATTCTGCTCTGGGGACATGTATTCTGCTCTGGGAACATGTATTGTGCTCTGCGGACATGTATCCTGCTCTGGGGACCTGTATTCTGCTCTGGGAACGTGTATTGCGCTCGGCAGACCTATGTTCTGCTCTGGAGACCTATATTCTGCTCTGGT
The DNA here is from genome assembly GCF_000935625.1 of Nanorana parkeri. Classification (NCBI taxonomy): domain Eukaryota; kingdom Metazoa; phylum Chordata; class Amphibia; order Anura; family Dicroglossidae; genus Nanorana; species Nanorana parkeri. Next base: position 117,131 of record NW_017307954.1, on the reverse strand, counting down.
GACATGTATTCTGCTCTGGGGACATGCAATCTTCTCTGGGGACATGTGCGTTACGAAGCCCAGAGTCCAGCGCGTTATGAAGCCCAGAGTCCATCGCATTACGAAGCCCTAAGTCCAATTCATATACTGTTCTGCATTGCTGTATAAATGTATTGCTGGGATTTGTAGGCCCCCTACAAGCGGTGCCATTCTGCAATTAAGTTTTTAGCTCTGTGGGTGCGATAAGAAAAAAGTAGAGTATGCTCTACATTTTTTTCTGTGCAACGTAAGGGAACAAAAACAGATGTATTCACAATGCAACGGAAGTAAAAACATAGATATTTGTCCAAGCAGGACATGTTAATTAAAATAAAGACTGGCAAAAAAGAGAAGAAAAATGTAAAATCGCAAAAGAACAGTCAACGGACGTTGAAACTGCAAGTCAACGATCTCCTTCTGATTTTGATGTGAATGGGCCCTTAATGTAGTTTAAAAAAATAATTACACTTATAGTTTAATGCAATTTCTATCAGCACTTAGACTAGGAAGGGCAGCGCTCTATGCCAATCAGGCTCTGTTGCTTGCACACATGATAACAAGAAACATGCTGACAGAAGGAGAGAAGAAAGAGATGGGCTCAGTGTGCTGTTGCCTTTATTGTCCTGTCACAGTATGGTATGGGGAAGTGGCAAAGCTGTATTGCTTAACTGTCCCAGAGAAAAGGCAGGTCACCAAACTGGACCTGTAAGTCACCTGGCAGCTAAAACAGCTTCCACATATGTTTTTCAAATGCATGTTTAGCTCTAGTTCAGGTTTACAATTCACTGAAAGATTTAATAAATATGTAAGTATGCTTGAGGGGTATATTTGTGTACTAAATTGCCTATTCTACATACAATAAGTATTTAGTATTTTCGTAGCTGTGTTTATAAGTGATTATCTTCTCAGCTTTCAGATGAACTGTTTGCTAAAAAAGCTCTGACCATCTCAAACGTTGGAAACTTGGAGATGCTGGATCAGGTATGTAGAGTTGTTGTTTGGAATTACAAAAAAAAGGTAGAGGGGAGTGAAAAAAAGAAAGACAGAGAAAGAGAAAAAAGATTATGTCCATATTCATGCTTTTTTACTGACGTGTACTCGTCCATGAGTAACATCTGCTTTATTTTTCAACTTGCACTATTAAAATTACAACCAAAATATAATTGTCTGGCTGGAATCTTTAGAGAATAACAATGTATTAATATTCAACAATAGTATACTTCTTGACCTAGACTATTAGAGATAAAGTGAAGGAAGCCACCAAGACTGGCTTGGACATCGGTTACCGCCATGTGGATTCCGCCTATTTTTACCTGACAGAGGAAAGTATCGGAAAGGCCTTTCGGGAGAAGTTCTCAGATGGGGACATAAAAAGAGAAGATGTCTTCCACACAACTAAGGTGCATCTGCCTTTTTATTTGGGACAGGGTTCTTTTTGGTCCCTTCCAGTTCTTAATTTATATATTCTGCCTTTACCTTATTTTTCATATACATTTTATTTTCATTTACATCAACATACTAACTAAGTAGGTAAAATTGTATATGTGTCCGCATTTTTTTAAATACTGTGTTTGGGGGGACATTTTGCTTTAAAGCAGACCTTTACACCCTGTCAATAAAAAATCTCTGCTCTGCATGCTGATATGAAATCATCTCACATTGATTAGTTGAACATATTTTTCTTTTACTTACAATTGTTTTCACACTCCCTGGTCCTCTTGGGCATTAGTAATGTATTGTGCCTAAACGTTGCATCCTGGGAAGGTTACATCAGCTGTGCTTTGCTGGGAAGTCTCATCTGTACTCTCATGAGATCTCAGTGAAAGGTATTTTTCTTCCCCTGAGATGATGTACATGGTCACATAAATAAAAAAAATGGCCACTGTAAGAAGAATGGGGAGGAAAAGAGAAATAAGGAATACAAAGAATACAAAGCCGGCAATTATCTAGAAGTATCAGTTTGTAGATTGTCATTACTAAACATTTCTAAAGGTGTCTTTGTTGTCATTTCAAAGATTTGGGTGAAGTTCCTCTTTAAAATTTGACTCCATTCAAAAATTGAGTTTGATCCTCTACTTTGAGAAATGTCATTAGAAGTTGTTTTTTTGGTGAGTGGTTACCTAAAGATTCTGCACATTTTTTTCTGTGGTTACAGCTCTGGGGGACTTTCCACCAGCCCCACCTGGTCCGACCGGCTCTAGAAAGATCCCTTGCGTCCCTCCAGCTGAACTACGTTGACCTATTTATCATCCATTTTCCTATATCTTTACAGGTATGCATTTGCCATAGGAACTTTAAAAAAAAATGTTTTGCTATTATTACCAGGGTCGTCTTTAACGCAGGGCAAAAGGGGCAGCTGCCCAGGGCCCAATCATTGTTGTGGGGCCCAAAGATAAGATAAACACATGCAGGGCTGGCAGCCTCACCTGTGTAGGCAATGGGGCTTGCACCAGCCCTGCCCCCTGTCTGTGTACACAGCATTGGTGCGCTACAGACAGGAGGCTACATACAGCAGCATAGACGTGGCTCTGGGCTCCGCCCACTATCAACTCGACCACGCCCACTGCTCCCCGTACTTTGCTCTCCTGTATTGTCTGGGGCCCAGCTGGGAGCCCACACCGTGCCCTGAGATGTCACCCCCACTGTGTTTGTCCACTCCCCTCTCCCTTCACACCAAGTAAGTGCACAAATATGCCATAGTTTATGTATGCAACACATACATATGCAGAGCAGGTTCCTGATATTGCTTCTCTAGTTCAATCTATGCTGCTGAAGCAGGATTTAGAGTTTTTAAAGAAAATGTCATTATCAAGTTCTATGTATGGCTGCAGCAAAGCGGCCATACATAGAACATTTAATTATTTGCTAGGGCCAGGCCTCCGCCTTCTCACCCTTCACCGTCGGCCGATAGTCATGTAAGGGACCCGGGCGGGCCGCCCAGGCTGCCCGGGCCCATTACATGAGGATCGGCCGTACCTCCCTGATGGCTGCCCTGACTGTATCGCATTATAAAATGTTCCCTGTGTTCTGGGGCAGGAGGGGGCCTGGAGATACATTCAAGTCAATGGCCCCACAGCCACGTCTCCTGCCTTGCAGTGCATTTAACTGCACCAGAATCCCTGGCTGTCTCTCCTGGCTCTCTCTCTCCTCTCGGTCTCACCTGTCTGTCTCTCCTCGCTCTCTCTCCTAGCTGTCTCTCTTTGCTCTCTCCCCTAGTTCTCTCTCCTGGCTTTCTCTCCTCTCTTTCTCTCTCTTCCGTCTGTCTCTTCTCGCTCTCTCTCCCAGCAGTCTCTCTTTGCTCTCTCCCCTGGCTGTCTCTTCTCGCTTTCTCTTGTGGCTGTCTCTCCTTGCTCCCTCTGGCTGTCTCTTCTTGCTCTCTCTCCTGGCTGACTCTCCCTGCTCTCTCCTCTGGCTGTCTCTCCTCACTCTCCTCCCTGGATGTCTCTCCTCTCTTTCTCCTGGCTGTCTCTTTTCTCTCTCTCCCCTGGCTTGTCTATTCTCTCTCCCTTGGCTGTCTCTACTCACTCTCTCTCCCTTGGCTGTCTCTTCGCTCTCTCTCCCCCTGGCTCTCACTCCTCGCTCTCTCCCCTGTCTGTTTATTCTAAAAAAAATTGCAGTGTGGTGCTAGTGTTGCCCCACCTCTTCCGTATGCTACTGGTAGGGCCAGGGAGGGGAAGGGGTGATGGTGAGGGGGGCCCAATACATTTTTTGCCCAGGGTCCAATCAGTATTGAAAACGGCCCTGATTATTGCTGTAACTTTTGGAAAGCTATAGAATAATGCGATTGTATGTCAAGCCAAAAATTTGTTTTCTTCAGTAGTTTTTGGTTGAGTGGGGTAGTATTAGTAGTATTAGAACCTCTGTCAGATTTTTGCTGATACATTGGTGGCAGCAGGGCCCTGTAAATGCACTCCCAGTTGAAATAGCTTCCAGATTCTAAGCTTTTATTCCCTTCTTGAGGATGAAGCTAAATTAGAACAATCTATGCTCATTTAGCTTAATTTGAGGGAAGAGCAAACTATTTTACACTGTATGGGGTGATTATAAAATAATCAGCTCTTATTCATATGGCTAAATGTTTCTTTTCACTAGAGGAAAAACCTGTTGCTGTAACTGTTTATAAAGTGTTAGCTGGCATTACGCTTTACTTTGTTACTTAAAGTTCATTTAAAAACTACATGTCCATTTAAGACTACCTACAGTGAGATTTTACTGCAGAAGGAGCAGGGTTGCCACCCTGTTACAGGTAATAAAAAAGTAACAGATCTACTGGCAGGTTCCACAGGTAAAACACCTATGTTACAAGAAGGACTCAGAAAACCAAAGACTGGTGTGTTAGGGCCCGTTCGCACCAAAATCAACAGAGGTCCATTGACTTTCAACCTCCATTGACTTCTGTTGTGTTTCGTTCTGGGTTTTTTTTTGGCATTTTTTATTTTAATTAACATGTCCTGAGTGGACAAACTTTTATGTATTCTGTTTTTACTTACATTCCATTGTGTTGACATCCATTTTTGACGTGTTGCGTTACGGTGCTCTGAAAATAAGTAGTGCATGCTCTACTTTTTTTTTCAGCACACTACAACGTATCGCACACATTCAAACCCATACATTTTCCCGGTTACGTTCCATTGGTATCTGTTGACATCCGTTGAAAAGGCAGCAATGTTGTAAGATAACGTGACTATGATAATTAATGATTATTGTTAATACATTTTAGCCAGGAGATGACCTATTTCCTGTTGATGAGAATGGCGTGTCCTTGGTGGATGATGTTGACCTTCGCCAAACCTGGGAGGTGAGTAAACCTGCTTCTTACTTATAGGACTGTCGGCATGAATAAATGACTGACTTGTCACAATATACAGCAACAGTTCATTTAAAAGAAAAAAGAGTCTGCATCTTGCTTTCTTTAAAGCAAAATCCTTGTGCTCCAGTCCGGTAACTTTGCCTAGGTTGAATGATGTCCTCATCTACTGCAAGCAGTCACAAGAGTGAGAGGCTGCAGCAGGGGCTCATCCATGTCAAACATTGTGAACGCAGCCAAAAGCTGCAGGGGCTCCAGGATATACTGTACATTTTGTGTCAAAATCTCAGTTCAAGGAGTAGATGGTGACCCTGGATGATGCCTGAAGAAAGAGAAATCCTTCTGGAGAGAAATTAGATGAAGGCATTGTCAGGGGGAGTACTATGATCTCTGTTAGAGTTAACAAATACCTGGAAGTGTCATACTGACACATTACTTTACATGAATGAACATGAAATTGTGAGAAAACATATTTGATTCCGGGTCCACTTTAAGGGAAGAGTAATGTGTATGGAGATTATTTGTTCTGAACAGATCCCATTGAACATTGTGCAATATGATGGCTTTGGCTGTCTTGTGACATGAGACTTATTTAATTGTTTTGCCTTATTGTTCATATTCTTCCTAAAGCGATTATGTAATCCCAGCAGTGTGTTTTGGAAGAGAAAAATATTTATCAGATGTCTTGGACGGAGGCCATATCCAGTTGCGAGTGGTTAGTTACCTATGAGGCTTTTCATTTCCTCTCTTTTTCAGGCAATGGAGCAATGTAAAGATGCCGGACTCGTCAAATCCATTGGAGTGTCCAACTTCAACCGCCAGCAGCTGGAGATGATCTTAAATAAAGCGGACCTCAAATATAAGCCCGTCTGCAATCAGGTAGATGTGGGAGAGGATTTCCATCTCTGGATCCCATGGGCACTAAATTGGGTCGCCTGTTATACACAGAACATCTTCTTCTTTTACTGGTCTAAGCCTGGCTAAGAATATATTGGCAATGTGTAAATATGTTATTGTGAGGTGACTGCATTTCTAAGATGAGAATAAAAAATGGGGAAAAGCTGCCTGTAGGACCCCTTGAGAGAAGGTCCCTTCCTATGTGGAGTGTCAATCTGTTCTCCTCTGATAGGATATAAAAGGAGAGTGGGGCAGAGTTAGGAGTGGAATATGCCCCATGGAGAAGCACGGAGTTAAGTTTTCCCCATCCATTTGGACTGAAGACGTGACCCTGCAACTCTGCGTGAGTAACCCATTTGGGGACTTTGCCTTATGGAGCTTGTGCCATTAATACCATTTTTACCAGTCTTCTATTACATTGAGCTAAAAAAAAATTAAGTAGTGTAGTGAGGTTTGGTATGCCAAGTGTTTGCCCTGTGTCCTGAGACAAGGAGTGGGTGATGACTCATTTTCCTGCGGACTGTGCCCGGTAAGAAGGGACTTGGGGTCCCTATGTTGTGTTGACAGGAGTAGCAGGGAGAGAGCCATTTATGGACTGATCTGAGGCCTGTCATGGAGGAGGGAACTATCCTTTAGTTAATGTGTTAGTTGGTGTTAGTTGGTGTTAGTTGGTAAAGTGAGCTCTGGATTTCATGTATAGGTCTGCTGCAAGTTTGATCTAAGATAATGTTGACTATGATATATGGTGTTATATTTTTATGTCATATTCATATTCTTGTTCTTAGGGTGAAAAGTTTAAAAGAGGAAAAATAGCTTCCGTTCTTGCTTGAAACTCATAAATGTGTTTAATTACAAAGTTACAAATGATTACAAAATAATAGCATAAAACTAAAGTATAGAAATATGTAGATGTATTAATAAGTTCTTGTGTATGTGTTTAAAATGTTAGTCTCATGTCTGTGTGTCCCTCCATGACCGCGTGTGTCCGAGTGTGTGTCCAGCAAGCCAGCGTGTGTGTCAGTGTGAGTCCTTTGTGCCCCAGACCCCCCCCCTCCTCTCCGGCCATCTAGGTCCAAGTGTAATCTGAAACTTTAGACAAACCATAAGGTTTCAAGGGGGATGGGAATAGAGGATTCTTGTGTTGAATGCAATAATACGTTCTAATAAACTATAGAATGTTACAAAGACCAATATTTATACATAATACAATGTTCTTTCTTATATGAATAACTTAATCAAGAAATATTGCAATAAAGAGATATAATACATACTTTGTAAACACTTCATAAACTTTGATTTAGAATATTTCACAGTCTTTCTTGATAATAAGGAATGTGGGAGGTTCTAAGCATTTCTGCTTGATCAGTAACAGATGTATAGCAAATACAACCTGAACCACAGACTCTAATCTCATTGCGTATATTCCCATACTGAACAAATGTATATATAGAAAATCAATCATCACTTATGTTCATCACATGCATACATAATCCCTATATGAATAATACCCTTTAACAGATAACTCCGAAGTATCTGAGAAACTGCTTGTCAGCCCAAAACCCATAGAGGCTGGCCTTACATGCCACTTTGGCATATAGATGAAGGCCTACAGTGCCTAATGGTAAAGTTGATATATGCTCAATTAATACACTCACTTAGCAATTTAGGTCATTAGTCTTTTGGTAAGTATAAACAAGGTTATGGGCTAACATCTTAAGAGATGTAGGGATGACAGTCCTTCCTGGCATGGATTACATGTATTCTTTCAGATCCTGCTTCATGTTAACATGATCATGCAATTTCTGAAGATTAGTCAGCTATGTTGCAAATCTCTTGTTCTGCCACATCCCAAATGTGTTCCATCAGATTCGGTGACTGGCCTACCGTCTATGTGCTTCAGCGGATATTGAGATTCATCAGCCCAGGATACATTTTTCCATTCTTCAACTGTCCAGTTTTGATAATCCTGTACCAATAGATGCCTCAGTTTTCTGTTCTTTGCTGGCAGTAGTAAAACCAAATGTGTTCTTCTGCTGGTGTAGCTCATCCGCCTCAAGGTTCCTAGGTGGTGTGCATTCAGAGATGGTTTTACTGCTCACAACAGTTGTAAAGAGCAGTTCCTGTAGCCGTTCTGCCATCTTCAACCAATCTGGCCATTCTCCTCTGACCACAGGGAATTTCCACCACAAAACTGCTGATCAATGGCTGTTTTTTTTTGTTTTGTGCAATGTTCTGAGTATTCTTTAGAGACTGTTGTGTGAGAAATCCAAGGAGAACAGCAGTTGCAGAAATAACTGACTGGCACCAACAATTATGCCACAATGCCAGGTCAAATTAACTAAGATCACATTTTTTCCCCATTCCTACTGACCTTTATGATTTTATGCATTGTGCTGCTGCCACCTAATTGACTGATTAGATTATTTAAAGGAGTAAGCAGATGTCTAGGTGTTCCTAATAAATTCCTTGGTGATTGTGTACATACCGGTAGCTGCAGGTCATTTATTGATGTGCATAAATAAATTGATCCCCATCATCTTTATTTTTGTAAACATTTTTTTAGCATGTTAGTTTTTATTGTGGAAAAGAGCGGTACAGATATGAACAAATATTGACATGCATTGTACTTGTATATCAGGTACCCAGATAGCAAGGATAACTTGCCACAACCTTGTGTCAGGGTTAAATTGTAATTTTGTTAACTTGCTGCACATATTCCTGGCAAGTTGTAGACTTGCAGAATACTTGGAGCACAAGTTCTAGGTGACACTTTTTGAATTTGTAGCAAATTTGCTTGGCAAGTCTACAGCAAGAGTCCTGCAGGTCTTAGCAAGAGCTCTGCAAGCTCGCTGGTCTGGAGACTTGCAATGCAGACTTGCTGTAATTGTGCAACAAAATTGTGAAGCTTGGCAAGTCTGCAATAGTTTAGCAAGTCATTTTCAAACTTGCAGCACAATTTCTTGCTATCTGGGTAGTAGTATGCAGACTGCAATCTAGACATGCAATGTGGGATATGTCCCAGTAACAAAAGTGACAAACTAGATCACAATAGTGAACAAACCCATCATCTTTATTAATGCATCACAAAATACCATTGCATTTGTAACATGAGATTACTTACCTCTCCTTGGTCCTGCCAAGTAAGCTGGTGGATGTCCTCGCCTCTTTCCTTTTCCTCCTTCCACCCTCACAGGTGGGGTCCTGGGTTGGCTCCACAGGATGTCAGAGTAGAGTTTTAGCCAGCGTGAGAAATTCCACTCTGCTTTGAAACCTAATTTAGTAAAAACTTTGATTCTAGTAATATTCTAATAAATCCGGGAAAGGGTTTGAACTAGATGTGCACCGAAATGAAAAATGTAAAACCGAAAAAAAAACTAAATGAAAAAAAATGTCGGGCCAAAACCGAAAATGTTTTTTTCTAACTTTTTTCATATGTTTTAAAATATTTTATTATTATTAATTTTTAATAAACGTTTAAAACTTTTTACATTTTACTTTTATTTATTTATTTATATTAAATATTTGTATTTTTTACTTTACTTTTGGGTGCGTCTAAACAGATCCCTGATATTTCCCTTTTAAAATAGAAGAAGAGATTGCGAACACAGAGCCCTCAATCTCTTTTTCTGCAGCCCCTGTTATAAATGAACAGGAATCCTCTATATCACTGCAAGTTAAAGTATACATTCTACAGAACCATGATAAAAGGTGGGTAATAAATGCATTACTTTTGTGTTTTAATGAAAACAGGTGGAATGTCACCCATACCTCACCCAAGAGCCAATGTTGGAGTTCTGTAATGCTAATAATATTGTTCTGGCTGCCTACGGGGTCCTGGGATCCCCCACAGGAACAAAATGGTGAGAAAATATAACTACATTCCATTTCATAACTTTCTGGCCATTTTTTGTCAAGTAAATATTAAAGCTTCAGAAAACTAAGTAACATTAACAATACCTTTCTCATAGTAGTTCTAAGATTAGTATTGCTTACTCGTCATTTAAATTACATTTGTGTTATGGGTTTGTAGGGTGGATTCGAATTGCCCTGCTCTCTTACAAGATCCTGTCCTGACTTTGATTGGAGAGAAATACAATAAGAGCCCAGCACAGGTGTCTATCCGATACATTATTCAGAGAGGATGTGTGCCTATAGTGAAGAGCTTCAATCCTGACCACATGAGGCAGAATCTCCAGGTAACACAAACATTGTTTAATATAGCAAAAACAAAAGCAGGCAAGTGTAGCTTCACCTTTAGCAACCCCCCTTCCCTTAAGGCAAGCAGGCTAAACTGGTAATAGTTTGCCCCATGACTTATTACAAGAAACTATATACTCTGGCTGTAGAGTGTCACAAGTGGACCCAAGGTAGAAAACAGATATGGAATTTAAAGGATGGAGGGCACTCTGGTGGAGCAAGGACAGGTAGCAGACAGAAGGCTAAAGCCCGTGACACACTGCACACAAAGCCGTACAGAGCGAAGCAAAGATGTCCGGCAGGTAGCTTTGCGGGCAGTGTGTGAGCTGAGTGCAGCCAGATGATTACATGACACACTGCTCGCAAAGGCAGCGTGCCACCGCTTCGCGTGCAGTGTGTCACAGCCTTTAGTCTGTGGATGTTTCAAAGGTCTGAGATGTTTGCAGACAGTGAGTGTATCTGGGAATGTAGTAAAGGTCGGGGCAGGCAGCAGACAGTAGGGGTATCCGTGAATGTAGCAAAGCATAGGAACAGAAACAGACAAAGTGATCAGACACACTTGGTCCACAGGAAATGCTTTCACAAGCACAGAGTCCCAGGCTGATAAGCTTTCAATAAAGCACCCCCTGCACTGGGGCCAAACCCAGAGCTGGGGTTGTATGGCCAAACCCATTATTCAGAAACTGACAGGGAAGCTGGGGGGAAGTACAAAGTGGCAGTGAGTGAATCCTTGCAGGAGCAACCAGCACGCTAGAAAAGAAGAAGAGTGGCACAGCATTCCCTTGCCCAGCCATGATGTAGGCCACCACTGGGAGCTGAGACCCTATTGGCTAGCAACCAAGATAAATGCTGCTGCTGGGAGGGGAGAATGCTGGAAGCAGACAGTGAGGGCAACCGGTGGACAAGCAAGTATCCATGCTGTCTTTTTAAAAGTATATTACCTCTTGGGGTCATTTGACATCCCAGGACAATGGCAGTTTGTAGGTTAGAATTCTAAAACAATGCCACACCAAAACATTGAGTTCATACGATGATATACTAAAGTGTTAATGATATCCTGGAAAGATCTGAAAGCCTACAATGTCAACATACCCATGAATTCTGGATTGTCAAAATTTAGGGGCTGATTTATGCTGCTAGATGGAGCTGAGGAGCATAAGAAATTGCTTTGCTCCTCTAGCTCCATCTAGCAGCTGTAATGCCATGCAGTTGGCATTTGCCCAGCTATATACTGGATGAATCTTTTATAAAGTAGCCTCTTAGAATTCATTTAACTGTCTCATCAGGTTTTTGACTTTCACCTCAGCTCAGAAGACATGGATGTCATTGCTAAGCTAAATAGAAACATGCGCTACTGGAAGTTTACAATGTGAGTATATCATTTCTGGATCTGGAGAGTGGTGAGTTCCTGGATGTGTCCCTGCCCACACCACTATCCCTTAAACAACAGGGGTGTACATACTGGAGAATTATACCCCCGATATTCTCTTGTTCCTTGGGGACTCTATTGGTGATATTATGGAAAATGTGACAGGAGGAGCTGGAACACACAAAACTCCCAAATGGAATGGAACGGAACAGTGTAAGATGTTGTAGCAGCAATATCTCGCTTGTTAGAATATCAAGGCATAGAAGAATCCAGGAGCTGATTTAGCCCACCAGATTCCATATCTAACTAAAATATCACATTTTGGTGTATTGACCCTGTGAAACAATATTCCCTTTTCCTAATGGACCAGAGTTAGTTAACTTTCTTCTAAACCATCCCTGTGCTGTAGGAGGTGCCTTTTGTGACTTTTCTTTTCTTTCTTTTTTTAAACATAGGTGGGCAAGCCATCCAAATTATCACTTTAACAGAGACTAAACCTGGAACCACGGCCCACGGCATTGACAACTGACTCCAGCAACCAATCCATCTTCATAGAAGTAACATGGTCAAAGTTGTAGTTGGCATTTAAAGGCCCTCAAAAAATGTATACTGTATGCATTTAGTATATACGCCGCATTGGCTTCTAAGCAATAACATTTACAAAATATATCAAAATTGTACTGATTGTACTGTTTTTGTTATCAGTGCCACCATAAATGGCATATGTGTCCACTTAGAACTCATGATCATTAAAAAAATAAACACTGGTCCATACATTTTTCTACAGATACTTTGCTTTGTATTTCCATTGAACCACAAACATATATTAGAAGAAAATCACTTATTTTCTTATTGCCTTTCTGCATCTTCCCTGATAGAAGCCGATTTATGGGCGTTACTGTTGCTGATCTCAGGTGTCACTGCCCCCTTGCTTATTGAGCATGCCGGTCCATTACTACAATGCGCAATGGAGCATGTATATCTCCATATGTAGGCTGACAGGAGTAGTGACAGCAGCATCACTACTCCTGTTAGTTAGCTGCTGGAAGTGGCTGGATAGCATTGGTGCTCTTTTAATCAGTGTCTGCTCCTCCAGCTTATATCACTGCTCCCCCATTCTCGTATGTGCTCTCTCCTGCCAGAGCTGTTCTGCTACCTCCTGAAACCTGATCACCCAGATTCGTCTCTCCCTCTCTGATATGCACCCTCCACTCCAGTATGCCAACTTCAAGCCCATGTCACTGATTCCAGGTACTATCGACAAGTATCTGGTACTGCCCATTTCTGCTGCCTATTGTTCTAACAATTGCGCCGGTGCAAGTAACCAGTGCTGTGCAATGTCCCACCTGGGTGGCCAACACTGTGGTCACAGATGTGTCTGCCAAGGGAGATCAGCTCTGCAATATGTTGTGTTTATGGCAGTGTTCTTCAGTACATGCTCTGTATTGTGATGAAGTTACAGTGTGTTGGGATGCAATCCTAGTGATGGCGCTTGTCTCTGGCAAGTGCATAGAGCCAGAGATCAAAGCTTATTTGGTATTTGTCTCCTTAATAGCTGCATGGTTGAAGAGAGGTGGGGAGGGGGCTCATTGTCGACCATGCTAGCTCCGTTAATACCCCACCTAAAAAGATGGGACAATGTGCTACATGCACTTTACCCGCTTGGGGATAGGGGCAACTAAAAACAAGTAGATGAGACTTCTTTAAAGCTGAACTCTAGGCAGATACAGGCACACATTAATGTCGCTCTGTAATCATTATCACATAATTAAATATGTTTTTAAAATGCAAGTGGTGTAAGTACATGAATTTGAAGTGGTATCAGATCCCCCGCACAGCAGAACATGAGTCTGAGAGAGAAAAGAAGAACAATTAAGCTATCAGCTGACAAGAAGTAGGCTGATATGAAGAGAAAGCAGAGTGACAGATAGATATGCCTATCATTGTGCTGCTTCTACTTTCACTATACAGTCACAGGCTGGGTCAGATCCAGGACAACCAGGGCTTAGAGGAAGTTAGTTGATTTATGCTGGCCATTAGATTGTAAACATCTAACAGGCAGAACAACTGTGGGATACATCTCTGGATTGAAGGCAAATATTCCAACACAAGCTGGTTTTGTTATCTTACCCTTTAATGGGCTAATCATTTTAGTTTGCTATTTTGGCAAGAGTCCTGCTTAAAAGTGTATGCCCAGCCTTTTTTGTTAGTTTTGGATAGATCCGTTGGGTTTTTACTGCTATCAGTGACTCACAGAGAATTCCCCTTACTTTCTGTCCTGCTGAGAAAGACACAGACAAAAACAAAAATCATTTTCCCGTACTTCATGTCTGGCTATACTGTTGTCTGTAGAATAGAAAGTGAGTGTAAAGCTCTTTAACTGAGCCCTGGATACCAGTACAAACATGGCAGGGGTTCTAATTATTTTCCACCTGAAAGGGTTAGACTTGACATGCACTTTAATGGATTGTGCATGGAATGCATTAACAGCTTGAGCCCTCACCCCATAAGGACACCATGAGGGCACACAGACTGGAGTGGAGGAGAGCTGGAACCCCCAATGGGTTGTTATTAATGTTAGGGAACCCATTAAGGAGATTTGTTCACACCTTATGCCCTTCTGACAACCAAAATCAGCAGGGAAAATCCAGCAAAAGTTATAACTCCTGCACACGCTACTAAAGACTTGTTTATGTTTCTGTCTCTTCCTGTGACCCTACTACCCCAATCCCAAACAAAGTGAAAAGTACTCTCTACAATGGTATAGAGATTCTAACCCTTTCCCGCCCTACGCAAAGTTAAACAGAGTTTGGCTTAACTCCCATTGGTGGCTTAAAAGCACAGAGAATTGTGAGAGCACGTGTGAGTGTGCAGTCAGAAGACACATCGTGACTAAACGTTGGTAATTATTTTCCATGCAGATTCCCTGACATCTCATTATGTGCAGAAGTGTATCCTTCTTATTATTTGTAATGCTTTTCTATATATTGTCACATTTTAAAATATATTTAGGTGGACGTTCTGGAAATTGTATTGTTCTTTGAGCCTAGTACAGAGAAACATAGAAGAGTGAGAAAAAAAAAGACCATCCAGACCAGGAGTCCATCTAGTTTGTCTTTGTTTAGGGGGTGATGGCAGTATACTTTTTGTGTAAATATAGACCAACATTTATCCCAAGCATGTTAATGGAAACCCTGTAACCAGATCATTTATTTCAACAACAAACTTTCCATATGTTAAGTATGTTATTTACTTGCAAAAGTCTCCCTTGTGTAGACAGACGAAACCCCTGAGACAGACTGCTTCAATGCTGCCCACTTGGATGTGAAGTCAACAGCCCCAGTAGACTCTGATAGGAAAGTGACGCTCTATAGCAAGGGTTGGTGATCTCAGTGTGACAGTAACAGCAGGTTTGATCCCACTGTACTGTCACCAGTGTGTGACGATACCCAGTTTTCATCCTACCATGCCGTCACCAAGATGTGACGATACCACTCTCAGCCTCACCCTGCACAGAAATCTTGCAGCTCACAGGACTATAATGTAAGGCCAGCAGACTGAGAGCGATCGTCACTGGAGTTTGGTTAACTCTGCGATTAACCCCCTTACACAGAATAAGCTGCAATTACGTGTTTTAATGGAAACACACACTGTTCCTAGCAAATGCTGTGACAATTACAAAATGTAAGTGTGAACGAATATGGATCATATCAAGATAATGTCTTTTCCTATGTTTGAATTTGTTTCATTTGCTTCCTAGCTTTGTGACTTTCCTTACTCAGCTTTAGCGTTGCTACGCTTAACCAAGATGTATCCTGTATCCGGAAGTGCGCCGAGGATGCATGAAAAGAATGCCGAGGGAGGATGCTACAGGCAGAAGATATCTTTGACTAACCAATTAGCGAGAGACACAAGACTTTAACTAACAGCTCCTCTAGTTTACCCAATAGTACAAGACATTTAGAGATAACAGATGTGGGCATATGTGTGACGAACACTCTCATGTTATCTGTGTATGAAAGAGAGAGAACGCCCTGAATAAAGCAGAATCGTCATAGACCTTAACCCTGTGTTTGTGATTTTTCCGGTGCACCGCATACAACAAATTAGGAACAGCAGCAGATATCTTGTGTGAACCCAGTTGTGGTTCTGATCCATTTCAGCTGGCGCCCAAAATCGTGGGGCCCTGGGTTCCAATCCAAGAGCAGCCGTGAGACGTGGACGGGGCTGGGAACCAGACAGACCAAGGGGGCCAGCGCAACCCTGAGAGTACGGTAGGCATATTTCACTGTACTACTTGTTTCTGTCCGATCCACTGTCACGTCCACTTGGCTGTTCGAGGACGGCAAAAGGCAGGTAAACTTTTCCTTGCCCAGGGCTGTTTTGCTAAGAACCTGCATAAGAGATTTCTGCTGGCTGTGTGTCGTTATCTGTTTGTGTGTCTGCGGCTCTGGACCGAGGCTGATCCGAGCTAAAATAATTTACTACAGGCTGGGTATTCTGACCTTGGTGAGCTGTCTGCCCCAAGAAAGACGGAACCCTGTAGTGGGCATCTACGGACGGAAATCCGGGGGGTGGCGTGTCGGTTCCCCCGAGGCGAACTTAGTCGGTCAGCCAGTGGTTCAGTTCCACGGTGTAATGTCATGTTCTAAATGTGTTTGTGGGTTAATGTTCACTGTGGATGAAACTAATTGGGGATTAGTGAAAGTAGTAGAAGGGGGGTATCCCCCCACATAAACTTGGCCATCAGCCTGTCGTCCCAGCGATTCCTGACATCTTGGTGCTAAGGGTTAATGTTCACTACCCAGTGAGGGGGAGTTTCGGGAAAACCCTCTTTGAAATAGAGAAAGCGGAGGGGAGGGGAGGGAGGGAGTTGAAGCAGTGAGAAAACTTCAGAAGTTGGCAAAAGTATGTGGATTTAAACATGATATTGTCCGTCTTCAGCCAGAATCATGGCGTACCCTGATAAGGGAACATAGAGGGAAGTTAAATGATAAGGGTTTGATGAAAATAGCTGAAGCCTGGTTTCGTACAGCCAAGGCTCTCCACAAGGAGGGATGGACAGAGGAAATAGTTAAACGAAATGATGAAATTATGTATGTGTATAACAAAGCTGATAATGTGTCTGAACCACCGCCCTATGATAGCGGCGACTGGACAGAAAACTACTCCAAACCACGCCCTTCGTCTAACGCCCCATCATCCGTGGCCCCTCCCTCCCAGGTCATTATGACGTCTACCGGCCCTGGTGGCTTAACCACGCCCACCCCTTTGACACGCTCCGGTGGTGGCCATCTTGGTATACCCAGCCAACTCCCCGGAAGTCCCGCCCCTACTACATCCGGTGGCGGCCATCTTGGTATACCTTTCATGTCACTTCCTGCCCAGCCCAGTGTACTTCCGCCTCCTTCTGGTGGCGGCCATTTTGGTGCACCAAGTCAGTCAGCATCCGGAAGGCCTATTAAGCCCATGTACCCAGTCCTCCCGGTGCTGAATCCCAATGGCTCCTACCACACTGCGGTGTTCCCTAATTTACTAATGGGAGATGCATAAACGCTGCCGCCTGCCCTACCTTCGTCTGAGGCCCCGAACATAGCTTATGACGATGTGGCCAGCGCAGACTATCCCAGGGCCGTGCTCGCAACTCACGTGGACCTGTTTGAGCTTCAGTTGTGGCCTTGCTGGGGGAGGTTCCCCAGCCCACACACACACACACCTTTCGCCTGCCATTGGCCCTCGGGAAGGGAAGCCTCCTGGTCGCCTCGGAGACCAGGGGGCGGACTCACACACCCTGGCTATAAAAACCTGGCCAGAGCCCTGGCTCAGTGCTGAGTTATTCCACCTCTTGGTGTGACATACGAAGCTCTCCTCCTATGTGCCTTGCTGCCTGTTACCTAAACCCTCTGCTGACTTCCCGTGTACCGACACTGGACCGACTATCGCCTCTGACCCTTGCTGCCTGCCTCGACCTTGGATTGCACTCGACTACCCCTTTGGATTGCCCTTCTGTTACCTTGCCTCCGGACTTTTTAGGCTGCTTCCTGCAAGCAGGTTCCCTCCGTGCTGCTTGCCCGCGGACGCTCCCGACAACATCACACAAGAGAAGGGAGAATCAGTCGAGAAATACCACACCCGACTTATGCAGGCCTTTTCTGACCTGGGGTTTTCCCAATTCCAGAGGGCACATTCCCAAATGCTCTCCTCTGCCTTTGTTGCGGGCCTCAGAGAGGACATTCGGAAAGGCCTGTTACAGGCCCGACCAGAATACCGATCCATGACCATGGCCAACTTGCTGTTAGTAGCAAAGGGGCTTGAAAGCCAGAAAACCCAGAGGAAGCCAGCCCCAGTCATGATGATCGAGGACGAGGCCTGTTGCCGTGGATACCCACCGCCTCCTCCCCTACCTAGCCGGAGGGAGAGGATTACCTGTTATAACTGCGGGAGACTAGGGCATTTCAGGAGGGAATGCAGGCCCCCCCGCCGCCCACGGCAACAAGAGGAGGGAGCTGCGAATCATGCCATGGCTCGCTTCACTTCCCACTAGGACAGGGGCAAACCCGTGTTCCCCTCCCCTCTCATGGCAGCGTCTTCAGGGGAGGGAGGACCCTAGGGAAAATCATCCTACCAGTACAGGGGATACCCACCACCTTCCTTATTGACACGGGTGCAGCCAGAAGTGTAGTTAAGCAACAGGCCTGCCAGATTATTCTTTTCTTTCAGACATAGATGTGTCCTGTGTGGGTGTAGATGGGGTACCACGCCGCAATCCACTCACCAAACCACTCCTAATAGGGACATATCCCAACTTGTTGGTCAGATTTGTGGTGTCCTCTACCTGTCCCCTTAACTTGCTTGGTGCAGATGTGCTATCCAAACTCCAGGCCTCCATCATCTTCACACCAGAGGGAGGAGTGACTTTACATTCACCATTGTCACCTAAGGATTCTTCAGCCCTTTGCTCCCTGCCCCTGATGCTTTCACTTCATCAACCACATGGAAAACCCACCATTTCCCCTGACATTCTGAATAGGATCCCTCAGGAGCTCTGGGCCTCAGGCCCAGAAGACATCGGACACCTGGATGTACCCCCGGTGGTGGTGAAACTTAAAGAGGGAGTGACCCTCCCAAGGAAACCTCAATACCCACTCAAACTGGCCCAATTTCCACCCATGTGGACGCACTGGTGAAAAGTGGGGCCCTGGTACCCTGCACCTCTCCATGCAACACACCCCTCTTCCCAGTCAAGAAGAAGACCCCAAAGGGTGAACCAGAGAAATATAGGATGGTGCAGGATTTGAGGGCAGTAAATGAAGCCACAGTGCTGGACACCCCCATCGTGCCAAACCCACACACCCTGCTCTCGGGTATCCCACCCTCCGCCAAGTTCTTTACAGTGATTGATTTGGCAAATGCCTTCTTCAGTGTGCCCCTGGACTGCAACAGCCAGTATCTATTTGCCTTCACACACGAGGGCCAACAATATACCTGGACAGTGATGCCACAGGGAGCCCAGAACTCCCCAAGTCAGTTTGCACATGCTATGTCTAGGATCCTGAGCACGTGGCAAGACCTCCACCCGGAAGTGACCCTGCTCCAGTATGTGGATGACCTGCTCTTATGTGCTGACACCCTGTCCCTGGCTGAAGAAACTGCTGAGAGTCTGCTTACATATCTGGCTAAAAAGGGGTGTAAAGCTTCCAAAGACAAACTTCAATGGTGCTCTGAGAAGGTTATATTCCTGGGCCATTGCATCTCTCAAGGCACCCACCATATCACTGAAGACCGAATCATGGTGGTCCAGAATATTCCATTGCCCAAGGTTGCCAAACAATTACATGCCTTCCTTGGTCTAATTTCCTATTGCAGATCATGGATTCCTGATGCCTCCATCCTCATGCAACCATTATATGACGACCTCAAATCCATCCCATTCACCCTGACTGACGAATCTGTGGAAAACTTCATGCTGCTTAAACGAGCAATTTCCACAGCACCAGCTTATTATGATAAACCATTCAAACTCTTCGTGTCAGAAAGACAAGGACATGCATCAGGGGTCCTCGCACAGGTTCATGGGGGCAAGACTAGACCAATAGGATACTACTCCTGCCGGTTGGACCCAGTGGCCAGAGGGGGGCCTGCCTGTTTGAAGGCTGTGTTTGCAGCACAGGCGCTGCTGGACAAGACATCTGATTTAGTGTTAGCACATCCACTCCTTCTGCTGGCACCGCACGATATTGCTGCCATCCTTAACCAGACCCAACCAAAACACCTATACTCTGCCAGACATCTGAGACTACAGATATCTCTGCTGATCCCAGGCAATGTCACCCTCCAGCGCTGCACCACTCTGAACCCTGCTACGCTTCTACTACTTTCAAGGGGGGAAGCACAAGAGGAGGGAACTGAGGAAGAAAAAGGTTCGGAACAAGAACATGAGGAGAGAACTGAGGAAGAAGCACAGGAAGGTTCGGAACAAGGACATGACTGCTTGGAAGTCATGCGCGCCGAAAACCACACACCTCCCCACAGTGAGTAAAACACCCCTGGTCGAACCGGACCTTACCCTCTTTGTTGACGGTTACTGACATGTGGACGATCTGGGTAAGTATCACACAGGCTGTGCAGTGACAACCGTGGATCAGATCCTACAGGCGGATCCCCTGCCACCTACCATGTCTGCCCAGGAAGCAGAACTTCAAGCCCTCACTGCTGCGTGCAAACTGGCAGAGGGGAAAAGAGTGAACATCTACCCAGACTCCAGATATGCCTTTGGGGTGGCACATGACTTTGGAATCATCTGGAAGATGCAAGGCTTCCTAACGGCCGCTGGAACACCGGTGAAACATGGGCCAGCCATCAAGGAATTGATGGAAGCTTTGCTCCTGCCCGAGCAGGTGGCTATTCTAAAGGTCAAAGCACATGGGAAGCTAGATTCTGAAGAAGCCCGAGGCAGTCACCTCGCGGACACCGCAGCAAAACAAGCTGCAAGGAAACAGCAGAAAGTGGATGAAGAAGTAGCAGAAACAGTCCTGGCCGTCCATATACCAACAGATGAGGCCTACCTAATCTCAAGGCAGAAAGGAGTACATACAGAAGAGAGACTGAGCTGGGGTGACAAAGGAGCAGTCTACGAGAATGAATTGTACAAAGTGAGAGGAAAAGTCTGTTTACCCAAGTACATGTACCCAGCAGTGGTGCAATGGGCCCATGGAAGTGGACACCTGTCAAAGAACTTGATGAATTCACTCATCAGCAAGTACTACTGGGCCCCTGGAATAACTACAGCGACCAAGAACTACTGCAATTCATGCACAATATGCTCCAAACGCAACCCAGGGAGGATGGAGAGAGCACCACAAAAACACCTGGCCAAACCTCTGTACCCATTTCAAAGAATACAAATAGACCATATCCAGATGCCAAAAAGTGGCCGATATGAGTATGCCTTGGTGATTGTGGACATGTTTTCAGGGTGGCCAGAGGCCTACCCTGTAACTAACATGACAGCAAGGACCACAGCAAAGAAACTCCTGTCTGAGGTAGTGTGTAGATACGGGGTTCCAGAGGTCATCAAGAGCGACCGAGGCCCCGCCTTCACAGCTACCCGGCCCAAAGAAATATGGGCTGCCCTGGGGACCACCTTAGCCTACCACACACCATACCATCCTCAGAGTAGTGGCAAGGTGGAGAAAATGAACGGCACTCTTTAGGCCAGAATGCTCAAAATGGCTCAGGAAACTGATATGAGCTGGCCAGATAGTCTGCCTATTGCCCTGTTCAGTGACAGATACACACCAAGAGGAGAACACTCTTTATCCCCTTATGAAATATTGTTTGGTTCAGCCCCCAGACTTGGTTGTTATTTTCCACAACAGTTACAGTTGCAATCTGATGTGTTAACAAATTATGTGACTGCATTATCATGTGAATTAACCCGTATCCATGCACAAGTGTTTTCTTCCATTCCAGATCCTGAGTCAGATAACGGGACTCACAGCTTGCTACCTGGAGATTGGGTGTTAGTAAAGAAATTTGTGAGAAAAAAATCCCTTGAACCCAGATATGATGGTCCCTTCCAAGTCCTGCTAACCACGGCCACATCTGTCAAGTTTTCTGGGAAGAACACTAGGATTCACGCCTCCCACTGCAAGAAAGTCCCAGCCCCTGAGGATAGGGCACCAGCTACACCATGATGTCCATGATATATATCCTTTTTCTGATGGGGTTGGTGGGAGCTTAACAAGTAGCCATCACACGAAATGACAAGTCACAGACCACGTTCTGGTACAACTCATCCACCACACATGTAGCCACATTACCCACATGTGTACATAGACGCCATAGGAGTCCCAAGGGGGGTCCCAGACGAGTTCAAGGCTCGAGACCAGGTAAAATCAGGTTTTGAGTCCTTGATTCCCATAATTACTGTCAACAAACATGCTTAATAGTACAAGACATTTAGAGATAACAGATGTGGGCATATGTGTGATGAACACTCTCATGTTATCTGTGTATAAAAGAGAGACCACCCTGAATAAAGCAGAATCGTCATAGACCTTAACCCTGTGTTTGTGATTTATCCGGTGCACCGCATACAACAAATTAGGAACAGCAGCAGATATCTTGTGTGAACCCAGTTGTGGTTCTGATCCATTTCATAAGCAATGCCTGTGATGCCTACTGCCCCTTCAGACAGGAAATTACAGGTTTTATAAAATGGTAGCGCTCCTTACAGAGACAAGGATATGTTACGTTTTTTTTTTAACGGTGTAGAGATAAGCTTAAAAGGGAACTATGGGGTAACCTTTTTATCCCATAGTTCTCTTTAGGGTCACGAGAGGACATATATTAACGTCCTCCCATGACCCAAAGTGTAGGATATAGCGGGCTATAGCTCGCAATATACTGAGAGTTCCCCAGCCGGAACGGATCCCGACAATGCTGTTGCGATCAACCGAGCTGGATGATTGACAGCGGGCTCTGCCTATCTAGATGCAAAGCCAACTGCAGGGAGATGATCAGGAAGCGAGTGATGGTATGTGTTCGCTCACTTCCCGATCTATAGAGTCGACATGTGACATCTTCTTTGTCACACGTTGTCTCTAACTATGAGGATGAGTGTAAATCATTAACCTCAAAGTTCTCCTGTAATGATTTTAAAAGATTGTTTTTAATGAAAAACAGTGCAGAAAAAGATGCAGAAAAAGATGTTACATAAAAGAGAGACAGATACTACAACAGTAACCCAAATTTTTAAAAAAGGAATACGAATGAAAGTACTAGCAAAGTTCTGGGTCCTATGGGTTCCAACAGAGTGCCGTCAATGAAGCAGGAAATGGCAAAAGTTTGGTTTTTGATGTTACATGTAAAGTTCTTTAGATGCTAAAATTAGAGCTTTTTCTTAATGGTACAAGAGCCTGTCAGCTGCCTTGTGCAGTCGTTTTTTGTGCACCCTCTAAGGCAGGAGGTTTCAAACTCAATTCACTCGGGGCCACTAGACACATTTTTTTCTTCCATGGGGGCCACTTGCCAAATGTCATACTTCAAAATAAAATGTATCTATATCTGGTATGGTACTACGGACGATAATACAGACACAATAAGGCCCTATTCATATCTGTACGTTTAGGTGCAATTAGGGATTCCTGCATCAGGAACTTCTGTTTTCCTGCAGCAGGAATGCCTAATCTGGCATTTACAAGTGGCAGCTGTCATCTATTCAAGTTAATGATCAGGTGAGAGCAGCTGCATGTGAAACTCCTGCACATCACATGTAATGGTATGTAATATGAATACATGCGGTTAGAAAACACGCTCCATGGATGCACAATCGATGTGTCTAGGGACAGTGATTGATTCATAACCACATGTAATCATATCAAATACTGCTGTCACCTGATCGTTAACTTGAATGGGTGACAGCTGCCGCTTCTAAACACCACATTAGGGATTCCTGCTGCAGGAAAATAATACATCCCCCATCCCCATAAAAAATACTACCCCTGCACATATTAAACAATACAATCCCCCCCTCCCCCTCAGAGAAGCAGCTATGCGGTCTGCATCCGACAGAGATGCAGATCGTGTAGCTGCTCCTGCAAGTCAGGTACCCAGTCTGAAACTGGGTACCTGACTTGTCAGCTGGCTGCAATCCACATAGTACTGGCTCGCAGACCACAATTGTCACGCGGGGGGATCCTTTGTGACCCCTGCTCTAGTTGGTGTCACTGAGCTAGCTCCCTACCCAATCAGAAAGGCCCAGGGGGGTGAAGCAGGAGGGCTGAAAGTTTTTATGATTTTTTAATTTGCCTCTCACAAACTGTCAGTTTCATACTAATAGCCATATTTGAATATACTCACAGATCACCACTTGTTAAACAATAGATTACAGTGTGCAATGAAATTAGCTTTGTCTAGATACCAGACTTGACATACCTGTAATGTATGCCTCCTTCAGAAGGGGTAATGTGTGTCTTAGGCTTCTGTGCCCCCCCAAAGCGGCGTTAGTCGTTATTAATGTATCACCCCCAGGTCCAAAGTTATGAATACTGAGTGAAATTTGGAACCTGATTTTATTGGCAGGGGTGATTTACAGGTCATTTGCTCGTTGTCAGTGCGGGCAATCTTTGTGGATTACTTGGGTCTGCCAAGTGTAAAAAATTTATTTTCTGGGGCCATGAAATAACAAATAGGCCTGATTAGCAGATATCCGGTGTTCTGGTTTTTACTGTGGAATTTGAAGGACTTTTGAAGACCTTCTAAAGACAGATCTATGTAATTGTTGTTATTGTTTAAGTTACTTCTGCCCCCACATGTGTGATGGTTGAGTGGGAAGTTAGATACAGAAACCTTCCTATGTATGCCTGTCAAGGAAGTGAACTTCAACTGCAAAGGAGCCTGAGCTCTGAAGGGATCCAACATGCACAGCCAGTAACTAGAAAGATAACAACCCGAAAACTGCCTTAAAGATCTAGAAAAACTGATGCCTAGTTCAGAGAATGAAATCCATTGTGCTGTGGGATATCCTGATCTCCACCTCACCCTTCTTCCCATATTGCTCTGTCCAGTAAAACCTTCTATTTTAAATCTACTACTGGCACCCATTACTCGGACCAACAGGAGAAAAGAAGCATGCCTGAGATGTTTCTGGAACTTTGCTGTAAATAAATGTACTTCAGACACTTGTAATGTAGCTACTTAGTAGCTGAATCACATAACCGTTGGGCCTCGTTCACACGAGCGGTAAGGGGGTGGTAAAACCAGGAGGCTGCAGCAAAAATATCCAGTATGTTGCAATTAGCAGGCGATATATAGAGATCCTTGCAATAGAGAATCCCCCTGGGATTAAAAGAAAATAAAAATCTTCACTCAGGAGGTGACAATATCCCCCTCATGAACGCTGGGTGGCTGCTACTCCACCACCCTCTAAAAAAGCAATTCACTGCAGATCGTTTTCAGAGGGTGGTGAATGCTGCCGCCTGTATGAATGTAATAAACACAAGAACACTGAATATAGGCACGTAGGTAAAATGATACAAAATACAAGCAACATGGCCATTTGTCAGAATTTTAGTCATGCACAGAAGAGGGCTTTAAAACATAAATTACAGATTTTTATCACTTAATCCTGTTAAACTGGTTATATGGCGCACATTATTAATTTAGATGCAGCCACACCTCATTAAAAAAACTGGAGACACGCTTGGGAAAGGAACAGCCTTCTTATACAGGGTCCACTGGGAATAGCATACAGTAAAGATGTCGTCAATCGAGAAGGATGAGGGCGAGGGCACAAAACTTCACCGAGACTCCCACCTGCTTCTCAATGATGGGCACAGCATGCCAGTGATTGCTCTGGGGACATTCACCCCTGATGTAGTAAGTAACTCTCAACTTTTCTTTCTTTTTTGTTGTTGACATTTTAGGTAGTAACGTAGCAAAAAGAGCAAAGATGTAGCCCAATCACAGATAAAATGTTAGCATAGGGCCTGTTCACATGATATCAGGTCCTGATCAGGTGCGGATCTGCAGACGCGGTGCTACTGATGCAGTGCGTTTTTGCCATGTTTTGGCCGCGTTTTTGATGCGTTCCAGTTAAAAAAAAAATAATGTTTTTTTTTTGCTTGAGTGGGACTGTCAGTATGTTAGCTGCAGTACAGTGCGTTTTTGATGCGTTTTACGTTTCCGGTCCGCTTCCTGACTGTACAAAATGTGACATGCAGTATTTTTTCTGTCGTAACCTCGCACGTGAGAACTGTAGCCCATAAAACACATAGGGATACATTGGGATGCATTTTTAGTGCAGGAGCGTACGGATCAGGTCAGCACAGAAAACGGACGTCGTGTGAACAGGCCCTGAGTGCCCATTAACACATAGTGTATGGTAATACAAGCTTTTTTCATGTGTTGATGTGTGTTCCACTGAGTGCATGTTCTCCCTGTGCTTGCATGGGTTTCCTCTAGGTACTCCGGTTTCTTCTCATACTCTAAGGCCCCGTTCCCACTGCGCGATATGCAAATCGCGCGTTTGTTGCACGATTTGTATATTGCGCGACATCGCGAGATTTGCCGCGTTCAAGCTTGCATTGAGCAAGCTTGAATCGTGGCTAAATCCGCTCCAAAAAGGGTCCTGCTGTAGCGACACACGACCCGCGACAGCAGGACCCTTTGCCCCCTTGTATTGCATTGGAGCGCGATATCGTGCGGTAATTTGCCGCGATATCGAGGGAATTACCACGCGATAAATCGCTCAATGTGAACGGGGTCTAAAGACACGCTGGAAGGTTAATTGGCTCCTGTCTAAATCGGCCCTGTATGTGTGTGTATGTATAGGGACCCTAGATTGTAAGCCCCATGAGGGCAGGGCTGTATCACACACAGGGGCGTAACTAGAAATCATAGGGCCCCATAGCAAAATTTTGTATGGGGCCCCGTGATTGCTAGTTATGCCACTTGCAGAGCCCACCTGATATAGCAAACAGCCCTCCTGAGAGTGACCCTGCAGAGCCCACCATAGACTCGCTATAGTGGGCTCTGCAGGGTCTCAGATGGGCTGCACACCTCTTACCTGTCAGCGCTGTCCGCCCCCGTAGGTCGCCGGGCCCCGCCTCCTCTTCTGTCCCCTGACCCCGCCTCCTCTTCTATCGACGGGCCCCGCCTGCTCTTAGGTCGCTGACCAGTGATGTAAGAGGAGGCGGGGTTGCTCTTAAGCACAACAACACTCACTTTATCTATGGAGGATCAGCTTTGTCTGCCTAGGACAACAAGTGCGTTAGGTCTTAAGAAAAGCATCTCCGCCTCTCCTTATTTCCATAACATAGGGTGGAGGTATTCTGCAGTCTTCAGAGATAGCTGGGAATAATGTAACTGATAACAGAACAGGCTAAAAACGCGCGAAGTTATCAGCTCACAAAATTCCTGGCAGGATCAACAGGTATGTTTTTGCACTTATCAATCAGATTTAGTGGTTAGCACTTCTGCCCCACAGTACTGGGGTCCCTGGTGTGAATCCCAGCCAAGACACTAACTGCAAGGAGTTTGCATGTTCACCTTGCATGCTTGCGTGAGTTTCTCCCAAGAATTCTGGTTTCCTTCCAGATCTTGACTTCTGTCTAAATTGTCCCAAGTATGTGTATGTATGTATGTAACATAGGGACCTTAGATTGTAAGCTCCTTGAGGGCAGGGACTAATGCGAATCTGCAGTATATAAAGCACTGTGTAAATTGTCAGCGCTATATAAATACCTGTAATACATAAAATATAACATAACACTTTCCATGGTATATTTATCAAAGCAAAAAAGCACAAATAATACAAGTTTATTGTTAGGAACTACATACACTTGGCTTGGGCCAGGACCTGTCAAATGCCTTGAAGGGAAGGTTGCGCAGAATTTGTTAGGTTAGCTAATTATACAAACTGCAAGAAACAAACACATTTCTTTTTCCTAAAAATGAATTTACATTAATTGTAGTACAAACTTTTTTCTTCTCAGCTGCCCGAGGACTTGATTGCAGAAAACAGGATGAACATCTCTGTTCTGGAGACCTCTGATGTTTTGGACCAGGTATGTTCTAAGCTATGGATCAATACAATGGAAAATATAGGACTTATTCATCAGTTCTTGGAGTCTGGGGGCGATAAGGGTGTGGAGCAGCCCCTCGTACCTCGTAGATTATAGTTTGCTTTTGCTGTGTTAGTGAAAACTGATTTCTGATTGGTTGCTCTGAGTAATGATATATTTTGTAAGTAGTTATAAACTGGGAGCCATATCGTAGAGCTTGTGAGGTGCAAATCGAATTCTTGGTGTGTCACATTTGGTAGATTTCCCTTTACTTCCTGATCCACAGACAGTGGAAGTGAGGGGAAATCTCTCCATTGGAAGATTTACCCTCTATTCCTGTTTGGGAGACATCTGTAACATCTTTAATATTTTATCACTGTCTGTCTCAGTTACACCAGGACAAATAGAATCTCCTCAGTGGTGACAAAGACAGCAATAGGTATTATATTAATTATAATTATATCTGACATCAGTTGCTCTCATTTTATATTAGACTGCCACAAATGCTGTGAAAGAAGCCGTGAAAACTTCCCTTGGCGTTGGTTACCGCCATATTGACTCTGCCTACATATATATGACTGAGAAAAACATTGGCCAGGCCTTTCAAGAAACATTTTCGGAAGGAAATCTGAAAAGAGAAGATGTCTTCTATACAACTAAGGTATCCTCATTTGCAGTCTCCAGGCAAGCAAATAAATGCATAGAGGAAACACATTAGTGTGATCTGGTTTAATTTTCAAAAGATTTGTAACTCTGTTTAGCCAGCCCCATGATGCGGGTACCGCATGCCGTTTTTTCTTTCTTGGTTTACATTTGCAGAGAGAGCGGTCCGCTTCGGCAGACCATTCTCCCTGTTTCAGCTGTGTGTTCAGCTCAGACAAGCCAAAGCATATGTGTGTTGGCTCGGCTGCCTTTGGCTGCTGTATGGGCTATTTTGAATAGCCTGTACAGCAGTCCTTCAGTCCAGCGAAACCAAAGGGCTCCGGCGGCCGAAGTGAGCCAAAGGATTAGCCGAAGCTACGGCTATATTCCTCGGCTCAATAGTGAATAATCCTCTAAATAAAATAAAAAAATGCAGCCACAACTTTTAAGCTGTGATATAATACATTTCTGCTTTTGGGTTACACTTTAACTCCTTTAGTATCATCAATAATATACACATTGCAATATGGTTATTTTGGAACATGGCGATGACTTTTATGGATCGCTATCATTTCTTTTTTTTTTAATTACAGCTATGGTGCACGTTCCACCAGCCCCATCTTGTTCGCCCGGCTATAGAAAGGTCTCTTGCTGCTCTTCAGATGGATTATGTTGATTTACTTATTATACATCACCCCATAGGCTTAAAGGTAATGTAGCATGCTTTATTGTGCATTGCGTAAAACATGTGTCTTTAGATGACACCATTGTTCCAATATCTGGACTCAAGTACAAATGTCAGTGGTTAGCATATTCGGGATTTCTAAAATGCGCTTCTTAAAGTGGACCTATCAGGAATTTTATTTCTGCATGAATAAATTCCTGACATAGTATACAAAAAAAAATTATATACAGTATATATATACGGTATATACATACATACGTATAAATCTCTACAGTTTGCAATTAAAAAACAATATTTGAAAAGTGCACCCTGGAAAAGTGATGCCATTAATCTGCTACAGGCAGAAAAAATAAGTATTTACCTCAGCTTTGCCAGTGATCACTCAAACTGTCCGCTGCAAGCCACAAGGTGAGAGGCACCTGATTTTCAATGATTATGTTATCTAACAGAAATATATTTCAGTCCAGGAAAGAAATGGATGAGGCCTGAAAAAACAGAGCCATCTTTCTGGAGAAAAACAAAGGTATTGTCAGGGGGAGTCCCATGATTCCTGTGAGATGTAATACATTCCAGGAAGTACATTACTTTAGCATCTATGTACTTAAAAGAGAACTATGGGCAGGACAGGCCGGATTTACTCTCCCTGTCGCCCCAAGGCCAGATTCTGCAATGCGCCCCTCCCCCCCGCCAACCCATCCCCCCCCCTTCCCATCAATGGAGAATGGCAACCAGATGGCGGGGTTAGTGTAAATTTTTTTTACTGTTTCTTTATTTTTTAAAAACTTTATCACTTTTTATTTGTGTATTTAATTATTTCTTCTTAGGAGTGCTGGAACTCATGTGACAGAAGGACAGCTCTCCCCTCTCACTGTCTACAGTCTACACGGAGCGGCAGGGTTACTTATACCCCTGCCACTCTGCTCACTGCAGTGAGAGACTCGGGACTCAGCGGCGGTGGCTGGAACCAAAGTGCAGGGGGGAGGGGGAGAAGGCTGCACACATCGCCGATTTCACATGTAAACGAAAAATCGGCTGCCTCACTTGTACAAAGCAGGACTAAATGTAGAGAGAGCAACTTCCCCACAAGAACACCGCTGCTGCCCCTCTGCGCCCTGCCGCCCCAAGGCCGGGCCTCGGTGGCCTTGTGGAGAATCCGGGCCTGACTATGGGGTTAGGGCTTTTCCCCATAGTTCTCCTAAGGGTAATGGGAGGACACAAACTGGCGTCCTCCCGTCACACATTTTTTTAAAATTATATATGTGAAATAAATTAGTCCAACACTAACTGCTTTGCATCTGAGAGGTCAAAGATGAAGAAATGCAATGTTGAAAAAATATTCTGCTTAATATTGTATTATAAATAAAGTAACCTACACTTACTACACAAGTCTGTTCATGCTTGTCATGTTTGTCTTTAAAGCCAGGAGACAACCTCTTCCCAAGTGACGAGAAAGGCGCTCCTTTGTTGGACAGTGTTGACTACCCACAGGTCTGGGAGGTAAGTACATTTGCCATTAGAAAATTCTGAATCATCATAAGACCTGATTAGAACTAGAGAAAGACACTTGAATACAATATCTAGCCCCATTAATACCATTTGTTCGGCAGCACGTCCTCCAAGAACCAAGAATTTCCCTTTAGCGGTTAAAGTGTATGTAAAGTGCAACATTTTTTTTAAGTAGGGAGGGGTTAAGCCAGTGTCAGTTTATTGTTTGCTGTCTGTTTCCCATTAGTGAGATTTTCCTACCCTTAGTCTGAAGTGAAGACACAACAGGAAGTGAGAGTGACATTTCTACAAAATGGGGCAAATTTCACTCTTAGACAATTGTCGCTGGGACAGGTGTCCCTGCTGGAAGATTTTCCCTCACCTCCTGTTCTAGTAACGACTTTCAAATTTTGGATTTCTTGTTACTTTTGTCTCTGTAACAATGGAGACCAGGACAAACAGAGGAGTAAATCTTACCAAGGGGAACACAGACACCAATAACAACCTTGCAAGAGTTTGAGTTTTTCCACATTCTACGAAAACAAAATTGTAACTTTTTAAACACATTTCAAACTCAATGAGCTCAGCAACACTGAGGGTGTCTGCCTCGAAATTCGTAATTTTGTCTCAAAATTAATTTCTCTAATATCACTTTCATCACCTATATTCCCCACATGAGTGGATGTTTGAAGTGAACAAAGGTTCATTCACCTCAATTTACTCTTTGGTAACTGGGGGTGATAATATTCTGTTGACAACATATATTGTGAGGATAAAATGTTTGTGTCTTTTGTATATGAAGTTGTGGATGGAAGTTACCCAGCTACAAGAGGCGAATTAAAACTTTTAACTGTCATTTGGTCTAGGCGATGGAGCAATGTAAAGATGCCGGACTTGTTAAATCCATCGGAGTGTCCAACTTTAACCGCCAACAGATGGAGCTGATCCTTAATAAACCGGACCTGAAATACAAACCCGTCTGCAATCAGGTAGATTATATTGTATTTATTCCAAAGAGCTACTCAGCAATTTTCTAAATTAAAGTGACTCTAAACTCAGGAGTTAAATCTTAAAAATACATTCAAGTACCCTATTAACAACAATTTATGTTATTTGTGTATCACTCGGCTGTAGATCCTCAAATCATCTCTGAATTGGTGCTGACACTGTCCTTCCTTCTGGACGGTGGCTACTTTTGTTCCCCATGGTCCCTGTGTGTGTTGTAAAGTAGTCACCGCTCCAAGCTCACTCCCATGAAGGACTACAATCTCATGTTTATTTTACTTATTTGTATTGAGATTGTAGTCCATCACGAGAGCAAGCTTGGAGCGGTGACTACTTTACAACAGAATTAAACTTTATAACAGTTTATGAGAACAGATTTTATGTTACTATGTAATACCGGGAAATCCAACATGTTTCCAAATGTTATCAGAACATGCTCTTCCAATGGGGACACCTGTTGTGGTAAAGCCGTCTAAAAGGGTTATTTCCTTACTCATCAGAGATTGGGTCTTGCTACCTGTTTTGTCTCCTGGACAGGAAGTGAAGGGAAGAATTCCTAGTGGGGCATGCACAGCATAGTCAAACTTGACAGGGGTTTAACCATTCCCAACCCCCAAAAAAGTATTAAAAAAACATACACTTTGAAGTGAAATTGCAGCTGATATGACCACTGCCATAAAGCAATAGTGTTTCTGATCCTTCCCCACCCTAGCCAAAGCTAGAAGGAAAGGTTTTGGCTAAAGTTCCACTTTAACCCATAGAGCAGACAGTAGATTGATAATATGAGGTGTCTCTATAGGGTGTGAAGTTCATTTATCAAAGTTTTTACTGACAGGTGGAATGTCATCCATACCTCAATCAGAATACAGTGTTGGAGTTTTGTAAATCAAATGATATCGTTCTCGTGGCCTATGGGGTACTGGGATCACCCACTGGGGCGTCTTGGTAAGATCAGTTACTATATTTTTTTTGCAAAAGTTTAACTAAGCTTTATAAAGGTTTTAAAGCAGTATTAAACTCTCAAACGTTTTTCAATAAAGAATCCATTTCAAACATACATAGCCCAGCAAAGTATTTTTGACCAGGCACTTACAGTTATCATGTTTCCAAACAGCTCCAACTCTCTCAGCCCGGCTTCCCTGAACTTCCTGTCCAGTACAAGATCACGAGGGACAGAGCAGTCTGCAACAGCTGTCCATCTACTAGTTTGGAGGAGGGAGGAAGGCGGAGCTGGGAGGAGAGGAGTGTCATGCCTTGCTGTGCCTGAATGTTTGTAGAGACACACAGCTTACTAGCACACACAAGCGTTGATCCATAGGACCCTGCAAGAGAAAGGAGCCACCCTAAAACAGGATATCAGGGCCAGTGTTCAAGGGGACCAGCTGATACTACAGGAAACTAAAACTTTTAAGCATCAAAGAGCAGCATCCATTGTAAGTAATTTAATCAGCATTCGAATAGCTTAGAATATCACTTTAATGCTCCAATAGAGATTCCAGGTATAGAAGCAGTCTAATGAGATCAACAGACCAAGGAACTACGAGTCTAAAAAAGTCTTTATCAATGGTTTTATTTCATACAAGCTGACATTAAAAACAACCAATGCGTTTCAGGGGCTCAGATATCTCCCATTTTTTCAGGGCTCAAATATTATTATATGTAGTTAGGCGTGGCCGGAATGCAGGCATTGATTTGCCACACGTTCCGGTGCTGGCAATTGCACTGTGGACGGGGGTGTGCCGGCTGTGCCATTGATTTCAACGCCACACCCCCTCCCACCCCAGAACTCAATGAGCTGGCCAGGATGCGATCCAGTGCGTTCCAGCAACAAATCGGGCTGGAACGCATTAGGGCTGGTTTGAAAGCTCGTACGATCTGCCCATCTTGGACAGGCAGATCGTACTTGTGAGAACTGAGAGATATGGTTGCTGCATGCTTACGTGCCAAGGATTTGTGGGGTACTGGGGTGCACTGGTAATAAAATGTGATTGCAGTGAACTGAATCATTATTATGTGACTCCGGCTTCCTGGGGTTTTTTTTTTTAATCAAGCTCATAGGTACACTTAAAGAAAATCGTGGTGACATTATAACAAGATTGCTGGGTATAGCAAGGAAATTGATTGCCTTTAGATGGTTGTCTCCTAGGCCACCCACATTAGAGGAGTGGTGTATTCAGGTTAAAGGAGAACTATGGGGTCAGGGCTTTTCCCCATAGTTCTCCTAGGGGTAACGGGAGGACACAAACTAGCGTCCTCCTGTCACCCTAAGCTCAGTATACCGCGAGCGACAGGTCGCGGTATACTGAGACGCCGCACCCGGGACGGATCTGGACAATTATGTATGGAGCCGCCCAGCTGCGTGAGTGACAGCTGGCTCTACTTTTTAACTAGTGGAAATGGTCATAGACAATGAGTATGTGATTTCTATGTAGGTTGGATCCAGACTGCCCCAGTCTACTGGAAGATCCCGTCCTGATTTCAATTGGTGAGAAATACAAAAAGAGCCCAGCGCAGGTGTCTATCCGATACATACTTCAGAGGGGATGCGTTGCTATCGTCAAGAGTTTCAAGCCCGAACGCATGAAGCAAAATCTTCAGGTAATGCAGCAAGTGGGAATCCACCTATTTGAATTGTTGTTTAGTTTGCGTAGAGTGTTAAAATTCCTGCCACCCGCCCACATGACCCAAGGAGATGCAATCACCTCAGGCTGCCTCATTATAGGAACAGCCCTGTATAGCTCACATCCATAACCTTTTAATTTAATGATGTCAATAATCCAATTGCTGTTTATTACTTAGTTCTTTCTACTATCTTATCAAGAAAGAGGGTCTCAACTGGTTAGCATCACTTGTCTGGTGTTTTAAAGAAGATGTTATCTGCTGGTGAAATATACATTGCTCGTCCAGTTCTCCTCACGATTAACCACTTTGGACCCATTGGGGCATTAGGGTTACCAATTATCCACATACTGTGCCTCCGCATACTCCATCACCATATTAAGCCCTTAGCTATGCTTACCACTAGCCCATGATGCATCTCTTCTCTCTGCTGCTCCTCTCCTCATTCAGCCACCGACTGCTCTGCCGTCAGCCACTATATCCCCCACCATTCACTTTCAGCCTGCCACCACTGGTGGTCTCAAAAACTGTATATTGTCTCACATTGCAACATTTTACCTGCACTGCAGAATGTCACAAGGTATATGTCAACACATTGCACAGTGTATTAAATACAATTTGAGTAAATTATTACTTTACACCTGCTATTGTATTTTATGTTCTGGTTTGTAGATGGGATTGTGGTTAGTTTCCATGCTAAAGAGCTGCAAAGTTTCAAAATATGAAACCTTCTGTAATCTTTACACCCTGCCAGGTCTTTGACTTCCAGCTCAGTGAAGAAGACATGAAAGCCATTGATGGGCTAAACAAAAACCTCCGCTACTGGAAATACAAAGTGTGAGTAGTTGAGCCAAATGACATCTGCGAGCTTTTAAAGTACAACTGAAGCAAAAATGTTTTTTCCGTTTTGGATAGAGCAAAGAGGGATTAGAATACCTGTCAGGTTTTTATTGCTGTTTGGAAAGTTTACCCTCTTGGTTTGTCCTGGTGACTGTTGTCACTAAAAGTGAAAGAAAGAGGAAGTCACAAATATTGGATTGTCATCAGAACAGGAATAGATGGAAAATCTTCCAATGGGAACACTTGTTCTGGTGACATTACTGACCACTAGGATGTTCCATCTCAACCACTGATTTATGTATTAGAACATACCTCCTGAGACTAGGATAGTATGACAATCTACTGAGGTGGTGGTATCCATAGGCATTTTTGCCAATAAAACTGATCCAACTAGAGAGAAAGATCCAAACTGTATAAAAAAGTTTTATTTTCTAAGATGCCACATCCACTGGATTTAAGCACATGGAGATGGGTGCCTGCTAGGCCCATCCTGTTTTAATAGTTGGCAATGGCTATGGGTAGGAACCTGCAGGGTAGTTTCTGCCCGCCTTTAAAATTGTGTTCAAAGTATCCTCAATGCCCCAGAGTTTTAAAGGACAATTTTTCTTTTACTGAAGTTTTGCTTTAAGTGTTTTCTCCACCCCTATGAGTGGCAGCCACCTACCTAATTACTTTCCTCCATTCCTGGGTTCTTCAATGTGTGACCCTGCCTGGTGCCACACAGCCTTTGCAGATAAATTCCAGGCCACATCCAGCTCCCACTGTGCATTCATTTTTCTTGTTGGATCTGTACTACTCTGGATGGCTGGGGGCCACATTAATATGGACCATCCATAGAAATTAGTGAGATGAGCCGTGTTCATGTAAAAAGGGAGTGCTTTGCGTGGCACTGGGCATGGGTGCACAGTGAGCATCTCCAGATTCTTTTTTTTCTGATATTTCTGTTATAGGTGGGAAAATCACCCAAATTACCATTATGACAAAGTGGAATAAATATGGAACGGTGCACAAAACCAGTGCCAGTACTCAAAGGACATCTCTTGGTTGACAATGCATTGTCAAGGTTCCTTCTACAAATAAAACATTGTACTAAATAAATATAACATAATTTAAAGAATTGTATGTCATGTATTAATATGAAGTGCTGTTTATAGATATATTGGTTGGATCAGTTATATTTTTTTCTATTTGTAATGTACAAACATTATAGTAGATCAAAACCATACCAATAAATTCTCACATAAACTTCTTAACTGCATTTAAAAAGTTGTTTTCAGTCTTTTTAAATCTGCAGCTTTAATTGATAGAATGCCTAGTGGCCCTGCCATGATGATCCTTGTTCAGGCACTTCCTGTTATAGGGGGACAATGCTCTGTTCTTGTCTCCCAATTATACTCCTGCAAGGTCGCCCTGCCACATGGGTTTCAAATGTACACTATGCGTGGCTGTTTCTGTTAATATGCATTACACAGGCAGGGTTGTGACCATCAGGAAACTTGACCTTAGAAATGCCATGCAGCCATTGCTGAAAAGTAGCTTAAGGAGATCAGACTGAGATACAGCAACAAATGAAAAAGGTGAAAACAAATATCTTATGAATACAAATTGGATATAAAACACAACGCTTTAAATTAGTAAATGTTATTTGGTCAGGGTTTAGAATAAGCATTGAAATACGATTAACCATGTTAAAATTTTCATTACAACATACATTAACACACACTGGTACACAACAAGTGAAAATGAACAAACAGCTGAAACATGTCCGAACTCTAACCCCTATCCCAGCGGTCGCCAACCTTTCGGGCCTCATGGACCACTAAATTCATAATTTTAAATCCCACGGACCACTAATATTTGGTTTCCTCATATATAACGGAAAATTGTATACTTACCTATCGGTAATTTTCCTTTCCTGATGCCAGTACATGGCAGCATACATGAATATATCTATATATATATATATACATACATACAGTATATATACACATACATACATAGGTGCTGGTGTGCCTGCAGGAGTGACAGTGCTGGTGGAGGGAGGAAGCGGTGCCACCTTCCCCAGTAATAATATTAATTGTTTCCCCCCATAGCTTCAGGACTGCCTCCAACCACTCCCGTGCCTCCCCTTCCCTCAAACTGAGCCACTATTACCTGGTTTCTCCTCACTTTTTCTATGTCCCGCAGCCTGCTTAGTCCAGGTACTGACGAGATGCCCCGCCTCCTGCAGAGCCCACACTGTACTGAGAGCCGCGCATTCCTTGTGGCAGCCCTGGAGCCTCTATGCCACTTCAATGATGGCCCAGCATGCACGGCATCAGAGGAACCACCAAAATTTTCTCGTGGACCACCAGTGGGTCCACGGACCACCGGTTGGCGAACGCTGCCCTAACCCTCCTGGAACCCACAGGACTGTCCCTGTATTTTAACAAAATTTCTCTCCATGCCTTAAAGGGTCCATGTCCTGGAGTGAAGCATTCCAGTGTGATGGAATGCTTGTCCAGCACTCACCTCCGGATCTGCAGGCACTGCCAAGTGAATATATCTCTTGCCTCAAAGTGTCTGCATAGCTCTGTAGGTGACTTTACCAATGACACAGCGGCAAAGGACACAGGTAAAGCATTCTGCTGACCACTAATGCCTAGGAAGGTGGAGGGAAGGGGGATTTTTTTTATTTACCACCAGTGCCTGGGGGAGGGGGATATTCTACTGACCAGCAATGCTAATGAAGGGCAAATTATATCAATGACCACCAAGTCCTGGGGCAGGGCGATATTCCACTGAACACAAACGCCTAGTAGGGGGGGGAAATTTCCACTGACCAACAATCCATAGGAATGGGGGGTTCTTCCTTTGGCCAACAATACCTGGGAACTGTGTGCTGGGAGAAATCTTTGACTGACCACCCTTCCCAGATATGACAGCTCTTCATTAAGGGGCCACCAGCCCTTGCTACACACATACTCTTGACCACAGTGTTTATCATCTCCTATGTAGTGCAGAAAAATGCATCTATAATGAAAGAGTCTTATTAAGGAAAACACAATCCTTTGTCCGAAGGTTTATGTGTGTCTGTAAGACTCTTACTTGCGGTACTGTAACAAAGGTGTATTTTGTGGGTACAAGGACTGTATGCCAAACTTCCTACCACTCCCTTGCCACTGTAAAGTTTTGACCTTCACCCTCTTAAATCTTTTCTTTTTGAGTAGTAGATTAAGTTACATTAACATAAGTTAACTTTAACAAATATGAGTAGATCAACCTTTACACCGCCGTTTATCAAATGCTGTTGATTAGTACAATGTTTGGTTTTTATTTAGCCACACCTCAGGCAGGAAAGGCAAGACACAAGCAGGTTGAGACACAGAAAAGCAGGAAGGGAAAGGAGAGAAAGGAAAAGAGAGACACACAGAAACAAGAGACAGGCGACAGCAAGAGAGACAGACAGAGGAAGAAGACAGGTGAGAGCGAGACAGACACAAGCGAGAGGAGAGTGAAGCACTGAGAGAGACTTAAAGTTAGATCTTTGAGAATTAGGAACACACAAGATGTCAGCCTGTACAAAGAAAAGTAAAGACATTGAGCGTTGCATTGTCCTCAATGATGGGCACAAAATGCCAGTGATAGCATTGGGGACATTAGCCCCTAGCATGGTAAGTAATATTATTTTCTTTACCAGTTTTTCCAAACGGGTGGCTGATTGATAACACCCGGCTTATCAACCTTTCTATTCGGCAGAGCAAAGCGTATTGGTTTTTTGAGTGTGATCCTATTTGTTTCAGACATCCCAACCTGCAAAACCTTATTTCAGGGAGGTTCCCGTCTCATTTCAGGGAGGTTCCCGTCTCATTTCAGGGAGGTGCCCTTTCTGTTGTTTGTTTGGTTTTTTTACAGCGGCCGTCGTCAGAATATAAAGGAAATAATAATAATAATAATATATATATATATACACACACACTAAAATAAAATCCATATACCAATAATATTATATATTTATTTATATATACATCAGATTTGTGAATTGATGTTCAAGTATCTGTCAGTGTAAGGCCCCATTCACACTGAGCGATTCGCAAATTGCGCGTTTGTCACGCGATTTGCATTTTTGCGCGATATCGCGCAAATGCTTGCATTGAGCAAGCTAGAATCGCGGCAAAATC